>NC_090877.1:43972204-44014704 GCF_036669935.1 Montipora foliosa | reverse complement strand
GTTCTTAAGCTGAAAATTCAAAAGAATATTTCACCTTGAACGAGGCAACAAGAGCTAATTTGCAAGCGAACAAAAGAATAATAAAATGGTCGCCATTTTGGAATAAGGTGTATTTTGTCCCTACCAGCTGGAAGAAGGGGGGAATATGCACTTGGGAATCTAAATGTTTTGGTATTATTTATATTTACAAAGTTCGTTCCTATCTCCACCTTGAATATTTTAAAATGTTTCAGAATTATAGTTTAATTTATTCACGTCTGTCGTACTGCACTATCTCACGGGGAAGTACCTACTTGACTAAATTAGTTGTTTAATGACTGCTAAAGAAAAGAGTACTTAGACATCACACAATCAGGCTGGCGAAATCATAGCAGACCTCTGTTTACTAGATTAGGTATAGTGAACATATTTCAAATTACTAAATTACAAATGTGTGAGCTTGTATGCTCAGAGACGAGCATCTTAAGAATAGAATGCACTACTGAGCGACGACAAGCACTTTTATTTTCACCGTAAGTGCTATCACTGCTTCAGAAAATTTGACGAACCACCTAATTTTAAGCTAGCAGTGCATATTGTGTCTGGAGGTGTTGTGGAACTCTGCTTGTTTATGCGTGTCGTGTAAAACTAACAGTAACCACTCTTTATGCTCTTACGCTTAAAATTTGTAAATTTTCCATGTTTGAAAGTAAAAGTACGCAGGATTTGGTCAATGATGCAGACCAAAATCCTCAAGAGGCAGACACTAGCTCACGGTAGGCTTTAAACCTCACCAGAGTTAGTGAATCAACAACAGCTCAACTCGTACCCTGCTTGGCAAATTTTCCAGCACTTTGTGTACAACAAATTCGGACTCGGATCAATAAAAAAACGTTCTTTCCCTTGAAAGATGTATTCTTCGGCTCTTAAAAAAACAATGGCAACAAAAAGAAAAACAAGACCATTTTTTTATTTCTTCAAACAGTCGACTTCACTGATTTTATACAATGATTACATATTAAAGCTTTTAACAGGGGCACCCAACGAGAATATAGTTCAAAACCACTTAAACATAGCATTGTTAAACGTATTTTAGTATTTAAACGGTAGATATAGGCATATTTTTATCCCCTAAAAATTTTTCATCTGTTCGGATTTCCCAGCTGAAAGTCTAGTGATCCGAAAATTATAGGGATCAAAACTCACCTTTCCGAAAATTTCAGCCAGAAAAAAGGCTCCCGAAAATTCTAGGTGACCTTTCTAGGGTAAAAATCCGTTAAAAATGGGCAATTATACCATTTTTCAGATGTTCGAAAATCCTAGGAGAGGCAGGCAAGCAAAAAAATTTACAACAAGTGTTCCGAAAATTCTAGATCTCAAATCGTCTTCCGAACAGATATTTTCTGAAAATTGACGTTGGGTGCCCCTGTTTTAAGCAAAATCCTTCCAACATTTCAGCCAAACCCCGTACCTCATCGTTTTTTAATACCGATGACCTTCTCTTCTGGCAGGAAGGAATGTAGTTTTCGGGGGTTGACTAGCAATAGAGTTATTTTCATAGAGTTATGACTCTAGACAGGGGCACCCAACGAGAATATAGTTCAAAACCACTTAGACATAGCATTGTTAAACGTATTTTAGTATTTAAACGGTAGTTATAGGCACATTTTTATCCCCTAAAAATTTTTCATCTGTTCGGATTTCCTAGTTGAAAGTCTAGTAGTGATCCGAAAATCGTAGGGATCAAAACTTACCTTTTCGAAAATTTCAGCCAGAAGAAGGCTCCCGAAAATTCTAGGTGACCTTATTAGGGCAAAAATCCGTTAACAATGGGCAATTATACCATTTTTTAGATGTTCGAAAATCCTAGGACAGGCAAGCAAGCAAGAAATTTTACAACAAATGTTCCGAAAATTCTAGTACTAAGATCTCAAATCGTCTTCTGAACAGATATTTTCGGAAAATTAACGTTGGGTGCCCCTGACTAGAGTTAGAGTTAACTTTCCAAAATCCTGAATTCAAGATTTTGGAGGGCCAAAATCCTGAATTCAAGACTTCGGAAGGCCAAATCCTGAATTCAAAACGAAGAATAAAACACGGGCTGATTGATTGAATTGAAAGTGCAGAATTTGAAAATCGAAAATACAAGCTCTTCGTAGAATGTTACGATATTTAACTTAATTATTCGCATTCGCTAACACTTTTCTTAGATGCAACTCGATACATTGGTATTTTTTTTGACGAAGAGTTTGAACCAAAAGGTCAGAAGTTCACTGTATCTGCATTTGCTAAACGAGTGCTGATCACATGACAGACACTTGCGTGACTGCTTTATTTCTTTCGCTACCAAGGTGATGGAGAGGGTACTTTTCTCTTCGTTTTTCAAAATACTTATATCTGTAATTTGCGAAACAGAGTCCTTGTAACCTTTTGGCTCAAACTAGTGGCTCACTAATTTTCACTGCATCGAGTTGTATAAGAAAAATGTTGACGAATGCGAAGCTTAAGAAAGAAGATGTACATGATTAGTCTCTTGGTATAATCAAGTGTTGTTGATATACATACCTTACAAGCGCCTAGGACACGGCAGACAAACTTTCAGAACTTTCTGCCATCTTGTGTTTCTTATGCCCTAGTTCCTTTCTTTGGCCTCCCAAAATTTCGAATTCTGGATTTTGGCCCTCCAAAATCTTGAATTCAGGGTTTTGGCTTCCAAAATCTTGAATTCACGACTTTGGAAACTTAACTCTAACACTAGGACATAACTCTATGAAAATAACTCTAAGAATAGCTGTCCCCTATTTTATTCATTTTTTCCTACAACGCCTCGATGTCATGTTTGGCCGCTATCTCGATGCAGGTACGCCGCCATTTGTGAATTCGGTGTATAAGCCATTGCTTTCGACTGGCGCAGTAAATTTGTTATTTATCTTTCTGAAACAGAAGGAGAAAGCTCAGAGCTCTTCCTATTGAAATACCGTGGTACTGTGATCTTTTTTATAGCCTGTATTAGCCTTACACATATCCTTTATTGACGACATCGACATCACAATCAGTTTAGATCATTTCTTTTGTGGAACGCTTCATTTTTATTTGCCATTTGCTTTGCTTTGCAGAAACGTACCAAATGAATTGGACAAATCAGCTAACACTGGCAGATCTGAACTTTGCTTTACATTCAGAATCGTTTCAGGATTATCGATCGTAACTGGATTGAGAATTTCCAGCCGTGTTTTCTGACGTTCACCCTCTGAAATCAATCTATGATCGTAGCTCTGAAAAAGCATATCTCTTGTCTTTCTTAACGGAGAAGAAGACAGAGAATCAAAACTGCTGTACAATTAACTAGCGATGCCGTAAAATCACTGACGCGACATGCTTAATGCAAACAAGTCAAGTCACAGACGCTGGTCTCGACCCAGTTTCAACTCGGCTAACGCGAATGACGTTCTCGTTGCCGTTTCCGTCGTCGTTGCTAAGGCTCCCTATTGTTGGGCATACGTGGTCCCTCAATGACATCTCTATATCCGCATCCATAGTAAAAACTCCGTGTTCATAGTAACAAGCGCGGCTGCAGCCTGTGACTGAATACAAGGCCTCTCGTTAGCTTTGTTGGATCAAATGTTGATGACGTATTAAAACCGTTTGCGCATGCCCACTCCAGCAGTCAACATCGATGAACATCGTTCAACAAAATCGAACGGATGTTGAAGTAAATATTAAAGCTGTTTCCCAGGGCTATGACTGCATTTTCATAGATCAAGCTATTTTTAGACGAGTTGCCTTGCACGAGTAACCATTGGGTGATAATTTCGTATTCATGACTTATTATCGGCTGGAAAGGCCTGGTTTTGAGGAAAAAATCAATCTAAAAATAACTCGGTCGGTAAAAACGCCGTTCCAAAGGTACAATAAAGTTGTAAGCACACAGTCATGGGCTCGTGACAATCATAGAATAATGTGTAATCAACAAACGTCTACATTAATATTCTGCAATTTTTTTCCTGTGTATTGTAAAAGAAAAGAGCTAATTCATCACCTCGCGGGCAGCCTTTAAAGTGGAAAATAAAAAAAGAATTCTGAAGTAACAGGTAAACATATGGAATTTTTATCTCGCCCCCAAATGATAAGAACACCCCCGTAAAAGGGACAATAGGCATACTGGTTACTCCCCCCTCCTTTCACGGGGGATCAAGGTCCCTGTAATTTACTAACCGATACGTGGGAATAAATTCATCTAATCGAGCATTAACAATGCGTATTATGCATGCTTTTCGGTTCATTAAACAGAAAATAATCGAATCTGCGCATTTTGACACTCAAGATGACGTCCTTTGTCGATATTTCTACAAATTGCTCACAATAGCATCAAATAAGAAAATATAGATAAATGATGCAGCACGCTTGTCGCGCGCGTACCGTTTGAGTGAAAAATGCCTGCAAAAACGAAGAAGACCGTTTTGGAGCCATTATGTTGTGCTATGATCTTTGTGGTGTGGATTGAAGCAAAGGCAGACAGGCTTTTAACACCACATACCTTCTGTCTTCGCGAATGTCGCCGACTAGCTCAAGGAGAGGGCCTACAAAGAGAATCACAGGTAAATTGCCGCTGATGCCCTTACTGAATATTGTACATGTATGTCATTTGGCAGCAAAAATCGGAATTAACGAGCGTATGTACGACTACTTTACCAAAAGCCTAAAGATGAGGGCTTGCGTAGACAGATTAAGTTAAAACAATAGACCTCAAAAAGGTTAAGAATAGCATTGAAAGGGATGCATAGTTTTTCGAATCGATCACGCCCAGAAAAAATGTATAAAGATATCGTATTGCTCATGTAACTTGTTTACTCGCAAACTTGCCATTTTGGTTTAGCCAGACTTAGTGATTACGTTTCAAAAATTGATCTACACGAGATTAGGTTTAGTATTTGCTTTGCTTGCACTTGAAAAAGTACTTCTCCGGGTAAACTATGGAAAATAGTTGAAAAAGATTTAGGGTACGTTCGATTGGGAAATCTGGATTTAGATCTTAAAATCTGGATTTTCGGATTTCCAATCGAACACAAAATCCGAAAACGGATTTCGCGACGGATTTTGTTAATTGAAATCCTTACCCGACATGGATTTTCAATTAGTGAATCTGCGACAAAATCAGTTTTCAGATTTTGTGTTCGATTGGAAATCCGAAAATCCAGATTTTAAGATCTAAATCCGTATTTCCCAATCGTACGCACCCCTAGATATAGCCCGCAAAATTCGTAGGAAAAAAGAGCTCTTTGCCTTGCTGTATCAGAATGTTAGAAATCTTTCTTTTATTTATGATCAACTAATTCCATTTACTGCTTTATCATGATGACATCTCTGTTTCAATATTAGCATTTGCAACAGTGCGAAGAGTAATTTCCTCATTAAAAAAATACTTTTAAATGTTCACTGCGGTTGAACCAATTAAATTTCCATTTTAATTTTTAAGGAGGTGGTAATTTTCTTTTTAAGATTTTGACGCCTTATACCGATTATTCTGAAAAAAATCCTGAAGCAAAAGGCCCTATGTTCTTGTTTCGTCTCACTTTGTTTGAATTCTAAAAAACCCCTCCAGCAATATTCAAAGCACTTCTCTTTCTAGAAGAAGCCAATGGCCCATAAAACCTTTGTTTCAAGATTTCAATACCTCGGAAACTGGCCAAAATCGAGGTTTCAAACCAATATAAATGACTGTTGGCTTTCGTAAATATACTTCAGTTTATTAGTTATTATTTCAGTTAGTTAATAAATGGCCGATAATATCCCTCTCTAGGACTTATCGAGCGGCAAAATTTTGACTAGTGAAATCTGGAACAAGAGTGGTTGGACTACTGTTTCTAAGCAGTAACCTGCATATCAGTACCGCGGTTAACGGCACCAAGATTTCGAAATCTCTTATTTTCAGAGGGACTTGTAACAGATCTAAGAGAGTCCAATTCTTGTAATTTAAACTCAGGCTGGGAGCTGTGACATTTAATTATTGGATAACCAGGAAAAACATACGCAACCGGTCAAATGGAAGAAATGTTCACATTTGGCCGGATGCACTTAATCCCTCAGTCGGCCAAGTTTAAAGGAATATTAATATCTACATTCTTGAACGTTTCGATAGGAATAACAATCCGAAACAGCAATAAAGGCGTGAAACTGTCCTGTTGGAAAGAGAAAAAAACATTGTTTTTATAATGATAGGAAACGAAAGTTCAATGTCTATGCTGCATTAAAAGGTTAACCAGAAGAATTCGAAGACTGTTGACAACAGAACTCTATTTGGATTGCCTCGAAGGGCCTATTCATAAAAGTCGACGATTGTCTTCGTCTAGAAAAAAAAAATCATTTTCTCATTTCCAGCGGCGATCTCGGAGAAAACGGCTGGAAGATTGTTTTAGCGGAGCGCGTGCCAAACATTTTCAGCTATCCTAGCCACTCCGAAAATCAGCGCTGCGGGCTCCTTTTAAAATTTAATTTAATTTAATCTCTTCGCCACAATTCATGGAGAGGCAGGGGAGAGGAACCCCAACACCGGGAACTCCATGCCCTACTCTTCTCGAATGGTGTGTGGGTTCTTTAACGTCCCACAGAATATATACCCAAGGGTTATGAGACGGGACCTCGGCTTATAGGACTTGAAAGTCTAGCCATTCGCAGATGTCGTTACAAAGGTAGCGCTTTCTCCTCAGTGAGTGTTTGTCATGACCTCCGACCCCGCGTCAGCTACACGCTTTTTGAAGCTACCATAGTGATTGGAACGAAAACGTAAACTTTAGTAGTTACGCTAGTAGTAAAAGTTAGTACTTCGCATTCAGTTCAATAATATGTTTCTCAATTCTCACTGGATTTCCAAGAATGTTCCAACCTTAATTTTGTATTCAGTCCCGGCCTGTTTGGCAAATCGTTAGGCTAAAGGGGGTTAGTACTTCGTGTCAAGCCAACTTCACATTAGCATTTAGATTAACATTTAGAATATCTACATGTATACAGAAAGTATCCCAAACATTCATAAAAGCTAACCTTAGGCCTAGAAACCTTTTCTTTAGTCCTAATTAGGCCTACGGTTAGCTTTTATGAATGTTTGGGATACTTAATGTATAGATATTCTAAATGTTAATGTGAGTTGCCTTGACACGAAGTACTTACCGCTCAAGGCCACGAAAATGCAAGTGCGAAACTGCATACAAGTTAAGGACGTTCGCGCCAAAATCTTCCTACGGTGAGATTTTCTTCATTTCTCGCCTAGAGTTAGGTCATAAAGTACTTACTCCAAAAATGAAAAAAAAAATGGGGTCACCGACTTTGTTTCGGAGAAAATGGCAGTGGAAAAATGCCTTAATTTCGAGAAATCGGTCATAATAGCGGGATGTAGGCTCATCTGCTCATCCATCGAAAATCATAAAAATAAACTGTTGGAGTGAACGTTTCCATGCATAGGTTTTTAGGAGTGAGATTTTTAGATAATTGTATGCCGCTGGGGATGTGGTAAACAGAAGAGTTCATCCTCGACGATAGTTTTCGTAAGCTCTATCCGTTGCAACCACTACCGGAATTCGATAGCACGAGGAAAGAAAATGTTAAAAAAAGATAACTTCTTACGGTGAGAATTTTTTCATTTCATCATATTTTGTAGATAGTAAGTAAAGTAAGTGATTAATGATTTAAAAAGTAGGGGTCACCGATGATCTGAACGAGTAAAATCGATGTGATTTTGCAAAGCTCATGGAAAAGTTCGTTTGTCACGCTTTTGCGTGACTTGTCGGGCAAGGACTGGAACCCAAGAGAGGATCGATCGTTGAAGAGATGAAAGGTTTTTACCGAAAAAAACACCTTTTTCGAGCATAGCAACGACGTTTTAAGCAGGGGTCACCTTCATTTGGTTGGTGTTTTGTATAATATCTCCCCATTGCCGTCATGCTCATCCTCTGGAGTGTGTTTTTTGTGAAATTCAATCGCTGATAGTCTTCACGCAGGTCCGCACTATTCAAGCGGACGAGGACGAAAATACTCCTCGATTTTCACGAAAGTAAAGGAAAAGAACTTTAAAAACATGCATTTACTTTGAACTTAAGTTCGTAGGATAATAAAAACATTAAAAAGAAATAGCCACATTAAATTTACGCAACGGTTCGTCCACGACTTTTCCAAACTTTCAGCCACTAGTCTACTCGATCAGCTACCTTTTCCAGAGCTTTTCCATCCTCCCGCTCACTTCTCTTTGAAGTTTCATGATGATTCGGAAATAAATGTGCCATTTTTTTGCCGGACTGTAATTTTTTCCTCGGCGTTTTTGTCTCCATGTTATTTTAACTGATGCTTGAAAAATTTGTATGAAAGTCAAGTAGACTAGTGCACGACTGATAAAACCTCGCGAATATCAGTCGTGCAGTAGTCTACTTGACTTTCATAAATATTTTAAATCAATTTTGACTGGTCACGATCTTCTCTGATCCAACGCTGTGCAAGACTTACCGACCACGGTTTTTGCAAAGGTTTTAAAACCTCAACTTCACTAATGCTCAAAGTAATGCGTGACATATTACAGTCGCGTTACATGCGCAGTAACGTTGCGCAGAAACAATTAGCGCGAACGTCCTTAATTCAAAACGAAGATAATTTATCCCGATGTTCATTTTAATGCCATCTTCGGGAAACTTTATTACTAAAGGCGTTCAGTTTTTTTGTTTCTGTGCAAAACAAAATCTTCTTTTCTTTCCATGATCAATGAGGCTTACAAGCATAAAGTTATTGGAGCAAATATAATTTTAAGTTGTGCCAATTTCCTTTTCTTACCTATAAAGAGGGTTAGAAATGTCGCTGTGAAAAGCCCAATTGCAAATAAACGCATAAAATAAAAAATAATAATAACAAAAAACTATAGACTTGCACAATACAACAGTCGAAAAAACTGAGGTTGTATTATAGGGAAACTAATCAAAGGCATTTCGTTTTTCGTTTTGATTTTTCTTTCCTAGCTTGTTTTTTCTTTTTTTCTTTGCACAAACTTACTTGTTTTTCCCATGTTCAACGGGGCATACAAGCATTATAATGACCGGTCATACTGGAGCAAAATAAAATTTGCGTCGTGCCAAATTCCTTTTTTAGGCTACACCTAAGCAACTGACTAAACTTGCACTGAGTACAACAGTCCGAAAGAAATAGTGCAGCAGTCAGTTCCCCTTTTTAACAAGTGACCAGTTGTCTTTGATTTGTTGTCTATTAGAGGGAATAGGGGAAAACCCGAGATTTTCTGCAGTTCGGTCATTGTATTTCCCAGCTCAGGATCTATCATGAGCTGGGAATGTCATTTTTAATGTTTTGTCATACTCATCAGAACTATTTTAATAGCATTTACCTATTTCCGAAGTAAAAAAATAACTTTTCAAGTAATTGGCAACGAGCGATCCAAGCCAAAAGGCTAGGATTACGAAGCGGCAGCATTATAGAACCGCGCGCGAAAGTATCGAGCTGCGCGCAGGCGAAAAAAAATCTCGAATGATTGAGAGAAAAAAGTAATGTAATGTAACAATAGAAAAAATAAGCCAATCACATCGCGGAAATTTTGCTTGTGACGTCATGGCTGCTCTCGCTTCCATGTGAATTTCGAGAGAGCGGCGAGGTCAGTCCTAGCGTCGGCTGCGAAGGAGGCTAGGTCAGTCCGCGCCTGTGGTTTGTGGAATGGGAGGTGGGAGAGTGAAAGGTATGTAAAATCAAAAGTTTTATATGCTCGTTTGCGTTCTTTTTGTGGTATTTCAACTGTGTGCACTTCAATAGAGTACTCTAGTGGAGTGTTCTTTCATTGTTCTTGAACCAGCTTGTTCCTCCTTCGGCGAGCGTGCCGCAAATCTGTTGAGAGTAACTTGATCATAAAGAGGCAAAACAAACACGAACTAAAAAACCAAAACCGTATTAGGCCATTCGACAGCCCTGTACGAATAACCTTGCCTTTCAAAAATCAGAAATCTGCCAACTTCTTGCGCAGGCAACTAAAGCGACCTTAGCTTGGAAAGAAAATCGATCGACGTGTATTACAACCAGTTTTCACAAGTAGGAAAATCTCGGAATCTCAGAAAACAAGCCCTCACTTTTAAACCAACAATGCGTTGTGTATGAATTTCAATGTAATTCGTGTGGTTTGAATTATATAACACCTGAAGGACAACCACAACCAAAGATCCAACAATCTTCACGAGCAATTTACACATACCACCTTAAAGAAATGCCGCGGAAAGTTTGAGTGCCTTATTTATGAGATGCTTTTAATAAGGGAAAAGGAGACCGACGCTGAACACTCAAAATGACTCCATTCCAGCGAAACTGTTTATTAAAATGTTGTTAATTATTTTGTTTATCCCCGCCTCATTTATTCTATTGTATTTTCCTACTCTCTATTCTCCAGCATAACGTTACCTAACTTACAATAATTTGCATTTGATAATGTCATGTTTTTATCTCGCTACTCTTTCATGATTCTGATTTTACGGTACAGGGGCACCCAACGAATCTGTTCCTCACATTATCTGTTCCCCGGAGGAATCTTGCTGGCTGGCAAAAATACAGGTGTTTCGATTAGCTGGCTGGGAAATTTTGTTATTGATAGAGGTTTTGCCTGGGAATTACTGACTTTTTCTAGCATTTCAACCCGAGCTGGCTGTAGAAACTCTGAAGACTGAGGACGACTAAAAAAAAAAAAAAAAAAAAAAAAAACCCCTTCCCTCTCCCAGAGAGTAGTCACAGACATACGACGGCTGGTCAGAGTGATTGCGCATGCGGAAAAAACCTGTTTTGTCCCGGTTTAGTCGCTTTTATTCGGTCGTTTCGGATCGAGGGATTTGAAAGCGCGCGGAATTCCTGGCTGGGAAATAAATTTGATCAGCAGGCTGGGAAACCAACCAATTTTATCTAGCTGGCTGGGAAATTTCTTGTGTGTCTTGCTGGGAAAAAGGAACAGATAATGTTTTCCCAGCAACACTGAAAAACACCTGAAAATGCCTTAATAACATTTATTTTCATTAACTGGGGTATAATAATACATTTTACAACAAATTGGTCGTTGGGTGCCCCTGACGGTAAGCTTATATATATTACGAAAGATAGGGAAAGATATTTACAACGGAGAATTCCCCGTTCGTCACATGGAAGCTTTAATCCTTACTTACAACAAATAATTTTAGCTCCATGTACCGTGTAAACAAGGCCTTGTTGAAAAAATGTTACGTAACATTAGTAATATATTTATTAAACATATAGTCAGTAAATGATTCAGATTTTCAAAACAAAAATTTCTTACTAGTTAATAACATCCTCTACAAACCTGATTTTTATTCTTTCTCAAAAGATACACCTAGAATCCACAAAATATTGGGAAAGAAGGGTAATTCCCTTCCTCCACGGGACACAATTTTTTGCTCGTTGGCACTCTATTGATAGATACACCTAGTTGTAGGCACACATCCAACGTTATAATGATTGGTAGTATATATACGACACCAGCTTAGACAGTTTTTGTGCGTTCTGATTGTTCTTAATCAATATTACTTTTTTTTTTTTAATCAAAGTCGAAGTGATCGGAAATGATATTCCGAGTAGGTGAGATTCCTGTTAGCGTAACCTTTTCGACTTGGGAAGAAAAACTAAATTTTTCCGTCCGTTTGTTGTTCATCCTGCATGGTATGTAATAAAATAATTATTATTTACCTCAGTATCAGTGAATAATTGTTAAATGAAGGTGAACTAGAACTACATATCTAAAATTTTAATTAGGGATATAGATTGCCAATGAAACATGATACAAAATGCAAAATGAATCCTCCGAGTACCAAAAAACTGTAAATGCTTTGGTTTTATTTTGCAGATAAATCATGACGTGTTCACTTCATGCCATCTTAAATGCCTCCTTAGAAGAAAACGTGCGTATTTTGAAATTGATGGAATATTTTTTCATAAATCTTCAACAAATTCTTTTTACAGACCGACTAATTATTTTGCGCCTTCACAAAGGTGTAATTTAAAATTTACTAGTATCGAACAAGGAAATGATAAGGTTTGCTATCTTGAGTAAAAACTGAGTAATATACAATAGTTTTGACCCCCGTCCACACGTATCCTGATATTTTCGAAACGAAGACTTTTCCCTCCGTTCAGTAGCTTCCCGTCCACTCGTCAAATATGGCCTTTTCAGTCACTGAATCAAAAAGGAAGGTTTTTCAAAACGCCCTCCGTTCTCAAAAATATCCGGATACGTGACTACGGAGCCTTAAAGTTCTACAACAGAACTTTTAATTAAGCATGACCTCCAATTGGGCATAGACAGGTATGATTCGGAATCCTTAAACCAAGAAATTCACTCAGTATTAGTCTCCTAACGTAGTCTTGCTAGAATCAAACATTATTCTTCGGAAAACAATGAGAACACGCCAACAGGGCACTAGTTTGGCCGCATGACTAGATAACGCCGATAGACTTGCTACATATGGAAGTGGTTGTGGTCTGTCAGTACTCTATTTTCGAAATATTAACATCCATCCTTAGACAATTTTGTAGCTTCTGTTATCTTCACGAATGATGATCGGTATCATAAACTCCAAAAAATACCTCTTATACAATTATGATCAAAGTAGGGGTGAGACAATCCGCCTTCCACCACTTTAATTGTCTCGGAATTGATTCGCGGATTTGAAGTCGCATGAGGGCTGACCTTGTTCGTAAACTTCTCAGCTCAGAGGAGTGGAGGTTTTTCTCTATTGCAGTCTTCGTTGCAGTTTTTCCTTCAAATATAAAATCTTATTTGTTACCCTTTATAATATCATTAATGCAATATAATTATAATTATAATTATAATAATGATTATTAATTATATTTATAATTTAACGCCATAATGTATTATTGTTATTATTATCATTATTATTGTTTTTATTATTATTATTATTATTATTATTATTATTACTATTATTATTAATTTTAACATTTATTATATGATTTTTAGTCCCCTTAAAATGAAAGTGAATGTTATTGTTTCATTTAATTTTGGCAGCTCATCGCATCTGGAATGTAAAAGCCATGAATCGTCGCCAAATCGACAGAATTCAACAAGCCTCTGGTAAGTTTGCGAAATTCTTTCATTTCAGACCACTGACAAAACTCCAAAAGCTCTAAAAATACATTGCATGGGTGAATTAAATATCGGAAGGACGGGAAATATCCAGGAGAATGACGACAACTGAAAAACTGAAAAAGTAACTGAAAGCGACACAACCATTATTTTGGATAAGGAAAATAACCGTGTTGTACGAGCAGCACGCATATTAAAACACTTTTTTTGCTGTACTCTCCAAAGAGACAACTTGTGGTACTGAAGCAAGTGTTAATGTTTCGATGACATAGAGTGCAATAGAATCGTTTACTCTCTATGTTTAAATCCCTTGGTTCTAACCGAATCATAGGGTAGTTCGCCCATATTATACAACGTTAACTAGGTGGAATAATCCCAAATGTCAAATTTTCGTCTGGTAGCTATGTTGTTGCTTATACTTCCTAAAAGCAAACTAAAGTTATACACCGCTCAGGAGCTCGTTCAACATGTGTCCGCGCATTCCGGATCGAATTGGAATTTGGCAGTGTTGGTTTTTGAGGAGAGGGGAAAACCGGAGTACCCGGAGAAAAACCTCTCGGAGCAAGGAGAGAACCAACAACAAACTCAACCCACATGACGCCGGGACCGGGTATCGAACCCGGGCCACATTGGTGGGAGCTCGAGGTGAGTGCTCTCACCACTGCGCCACCCCTTCTAAAACTATAAACGTTTCGCTTTTGCTAGCGCTTGCACAAAAATCATCAGATAGAAGGTGAATTAAACCTTGAGAATATACAGACGTTCTCATCACCAGAGCCTAGCATCTTATGTCTGGGGGATGATCCGAGGCTCTGGGAAAATCTATGTAGGAGAACATGCGGCGTAGGGTTCTTATATCCAAAAATTGGCTATTTGAACCTTACGGCGCCTGCTCACTCCTCGTGCTAACATGAATGCAACAATCAAAGACGCTTTTCATTGTTCTTCACGAAAACCAATGAGAAGACACTTTGTTTCAGGGATCCCCAGAGCTGTTCTCTGCCTCAGACATGCGCAAAAGAAAAGAGCTCTGGGGTCGAGATGGAATGTACACAATAAAAATCAGCTCGGTATAAGTTGATAAACTGATTAAGATTTTTGCCATCATGTTAGCTGTAAAATTAAACTTTTTCAAAGTTCCGCCCGCATGCAGCAGAATTGCAAGAGAATTTTGTTTGAGACCTTCATGTGGATCCATTTCCCACCAGTTTTCTTTTGGAAATACTCATTACGCACTGTCAAAACATTGAAATTCGTGTGAAGCTTAAGGTTAGGGTATTATATGCCTCAGATCAGTAAATGGGCTGGTATCGTTCGAAGTTGTGCCTCTTCTCCAAAAAGACCATTCTACATTGCCATGAAAGCAGCAGAAGAAAAGACTCAGAGGAAACGGTGCCCTGAAACAAAGGATAAATCTGTCTGCACCAGGCCACGTGCACTATCAACGAATCTTTAGCACAGCTTTGGGTTTTTTCGTTTCCGCGTTTGCCGTTAAGATGGTGATGAAGATGTGGAACAAAGAGCTCAACCTTCTTCAAGTTGTAATAATAGCTGTTTTCAGGGGTATTTGTGGTTGCATTGCAGTGTGTCCTTTACCAGAACCGTCCATGGAATGGCATCCGGATACGACACGTATTAATGCAGCCATTTTTCAATATAGAAACTCCCATGACTGGTTTCTCAATGTAACGTGGCCACCCATGAATGGTAAGTGATTTATCCCTACAAACGCTATGCAAACTAGATTGAAACTTGATGCTTGTGTGTCGGAGTGCATATTTCATGCGCTCACATAGGCCCTGGGGCCGATAAGGCCATACATGCGCATACATGACATAGTGTATGGCGTGTTTATTCTGTTTTGAGTTTTGTTCGCTGTTTTGGTTTTCTTTGAACTTTTATATCGCGTCCTTAAGATGTTCAGCTGCCAGGGTCTTACGGCGTAATAAAGTGGTAATTTAGAGCAAAAGAAACCTGTGTCACATTTGCAACAAACAATAGCAGAATTCAGTGAAAGGGGCTCTATAACCAAAAAATCAATTCTATTTTTCTTTGGATTTTAAAGCTATGTTAACTAAACACTAAGTGACCCAAGGTTTAAGCCCTGATTTCAAAAAGACACATATTTATTTCGACTGGAATTTTTCTATTTAATGGTCCGCCATTACCAACTTTGAAGTCTTGAGGAGAAAATGACGTCAAAGAGTTTAAGAATGCAATGCGTGTGTACGCGGCTGAATTGATATGCAGCATGGGAGTTTCGGGCTTTCAGAATTTTAAACTCGGATTTTGGGTGATAATCACGTTCTTGGTTAATATAGTCATGGAAGACTTTTAAACTCGTGTTTTGCTTTCTTACAAGCCGCATTTACACGCTGAAAGTGTAAAGCTAGTGAGTAAATGACGCCAATTTTCCCTGGATCAGACTTTCTGAAGTCCGATCGGTCAGTTTTGAGCACTCAAAGTAAAGAGCCTTTGGATAAAAACCACACCTCAAACATTTTTTCATTCAGTTGTTAAAACAAACACATTTTCAATATCTGAAGAGAATGATTTTTTTAATCTTTGTAGCACTTACACGAGGCAAATCAAATGTATTTGCTGAAAAGACTAGCCAGTCTTTATGTGTCGCATAAAAGTTCGGCAGTAATCAACACCAGGAAGTAAAAATTCAGATGAAATGTTGTCACGCAAAAATTGCTCGTGCGGACACTAGTTCAGTAATACTGTTTTTATATGAGTCGCTATTTCTGGCGCATAACAAGAAAGATATGGAAAAATATCCACCGCATTCCAATAACACAAGAGTAAATATGTTAACCAAAGCTACTCTAACATTTAAACTGCCAACAAGATCAAGTTGTTAGCGGTGCATGCGAGGCGTGCACAATGGCACCGACATGCACAGAAACGTAGTTCAGTCCTATTGTCGAACTGAATTGTTTTTGTTTACGAGAAAATAAACCATAAAATGGCCATTTACCTCCAGTCATTTTACGAGTTCAAGGTACATTACGCAGGGAAAAGACCACCTTTTCAATTGGAATTCCAAGTCCATGACACCCAGCTGAGGTCATGAAATGTCTTCAACAGGGACCTCAGAGACCTTTTTAAAGTGGTACCTCTAAAAGACAAACAAGCATCAAATTCATTAGGATCAAGACTACCTTAGTGGAAAGCTCAATTTGTATTTGTTATCAGTGTAGTTTCAACAACTTCATTGTGAGTTTATATTAAGCAACAGGATGTTGTAGCTACAGCACTACCAGCCCAATGCCCTCCTTAGTCCACCCTCTCAATCAGAAGGATACAAGAGAATTATTTAACAATTCTGGGTAACTTTTAGATTCCATAGGTACCTGGAAAAATATTGTCTTTCGACTGCAAGTGGATACTAATGACTTCGGCAGCGATATCGACTGTTACATACTACCGAAAGTAAGTGGATCAGTATTTAGAACGGGCCAAATCATTCACGATCAACATTCCGAAACGATCAGCCTCAGTGCCTCATCAGCAACGAAAAAGGAGTAGTCGCAATCACGGGGCCTTCGCTTTTGAGCAAAAAAGAAAAGTTTGTTTTAAAACAGGATGATCAGAAGTTAAAGCATGTAAATTTAAATTATTTATATCATAGGCCTGGCTCGCTCTAGGTTTATCATTTCAAAAACTCAAAGAAACCATTTGTCGAGAGACAAAATTTTGTGCAAAGTCCGCAAGAATTTTATTTGTCTAACGTTCCCAAATTTCTTTTTTTTATTTCAGAACCAGACTTCTTTCGTTGCAAATCTCACTCCTTTGAACTATAAATATGACAACGATATTGCTATAGAGGTACATGATAGTTTTTAATGTTGTTTTCATTTTCCTTGTCAATGTATTTGGAAGCACAATAATATAAGTTAGACATTATTTTTACCTTTCAACCTCGGCAGAAGCTCATGACTTTGAAGCGATTAATTGTGGTTCAGACCTGGGGGTTTTTCCTTATTTGGATGTAACGTAGCTCGTGCATTTTCCCGCGCGTGCAGCTTCGATCAATAAAAGACATATTTTTGTCCATATTCACTGGAAAACTTGAAAATTTACAGGGGCATGTAAATCCAGTTTCCAAAGTGTAAATCTGGATTTACATGTTTTGTAAATTATAATTTATTGACACTTTGAGGTTTTGTAAACTGAGGTATTTACATGTTAGTGTGGATCATGTAAATAACGTGTAACTAATAATTTACACAGTCATGTTCTTGAAGTATAAATGGAGGAACATGTAAATATCGTTTAAATTATTTCAAAGGAATTTACAGTATGTGAATCATACAAATTAGTTTAAAATATACTGTAAATAACGTGTAAATGACTACAATCCTGTAAATTTAAATTTCCATGAAACTTTAACGTTTCAATCGATCCTGGCAGTCTGCCGTTTTCAATTTACGTGTTATTTACATGGTCCAAGCAGTCTTCCTTTTTCTTTCGACTTACATGTTATTTACAGCATCACGGCAGTCTCCCTTTTTCGATTTACACGTTATTTACAGGATCCTGGCAGTCTCCCTTTTTTGATTTACATGGTATTTACATGATCCTGGCAGTCTCCTTTTTCCGATTTACATGTTGTTTACAGGATCTCGGCAGTCTCCCTTTTCCGATTTACATGTTATCTACAGGATCTTGTCAGCCTCCCTTTTTCAATTTACATGTTATTTACAGGATCCTGGCAGTCTCCCTTTTTCGATTTACATGTTATTTACATGGTCCTGGCAGTCTCCTTTTTCCGATTTACATGTTGTTTACAGGATCCCGGCAGTCTCCCTTTTCCGATGTACATGTTATCTACAGGATCTTGTCGGCCTCCCTTTTTCGATGTACATGTTATTTACAGGATCCTGGCAGTCTTACATGTTATTTACAGGATCCTGGCAGTCTCCCTTTTCCGATATACATGTTATTTACAGGATCTTGTCAGCCTCCCTTTTTCGAATTACATGTTATTTACAGGATCCTGGCAGTCTCCCTTTTTCGATTTACATGTTATTTACATGGTCCTGGCAGTCTCCTTTTTCCGATTTACATGTTGTTTACAGGATCTCGGCAGTCTCCCTTTTCCGATGTACATGTTATTTACAGGATCTTGTCAGCCTCCCTTTTTCGATTTACATGTTATTTACAGGATCTTGTCAGCCTCCCTTTTTCGATTTACATGTTATTTACAGGATCCTGGCAGTCTTACATGTTATTTACAGGATCCTGGCAGTCTCCCTTTTCCGATGTACATGTTATTTACAGGATCTTGTCAGCCTCCCTTTTTCGATTTACGTGTTATTTACAGGATCCTGGCAGTCTCCCTTTTTCGATTTACATGTTATTTACATGGTCCTGGCAGTCTCCTTATTCCGATTTACATGTTGTTTACAGGATCTCGGCAGTCTCCCTTTTCCGATTTACACGTTATTTACAGGATCTTGTCAGCCTCCCTTTTTCGAATTACATGTTATTTACAGGATCCTGGCAGTCTTACATGCTATTTACAGGATCCTGGCAGTCTCCCTTTTTCGATTTACATGTTATTTACATGGTCCTGGCAGTCTTCTTTTTCCGATTTATATGATGTTTACAGGATCTCGGCAGTCCCCCTTTTTCGATTTACATGTTATTTACAGGGTCTTGTCAGCCTCCCTTTTTTGATTTCCATGTTATTAACAGGATCCTGGCAGTCTCCCTTTTTCGATTTACATGTTATTTACATGGTCCTGGCAGTCTCCTTTTTCCGATTTACATGTTGTTTACAGGATCTCGGCAGTCTCCCTTTTCCGATGTACATGTTATTTACAGGATCTTGTCAGCCTCCCTTTTTCGATTTACATGTTATTTACAGGATCCTGGCAGTCTTACATGTTATTTACAGGATCCTGGCAGTCTCCCTTTTTCGATTTACATGTTATTTACATGGTCCTGGCAGTCTCCTTTTTCCGATTTACATGTTGTTTACAGGATCTCGGCAGTCTCCCTTTTCTGATTTACATGTTATTTACAGGATCTTGTCAGCCTCCCTTTTCCGAATTACATGTTATTTACAGGATCCTGGCAGTCTCCCTTTTTCGATTTACATGTTATTTACATGGTCCTGGCAGTCTCCTTTTTCCGATTTACATGTTGTTTACAGGATCCCGGCAGTCTCCCTTTTCCGATGTACATGTTATCTACAGGATCTTGTCAGCCTTCCTTTTTCGATTTACATGTTATTAACAGGATCCTGGCAGTCTTACATGCTATTTACAGGATCCTGGCAGTCTCCCTTTTTCGATTTACATGTTATTTACATGGTCCTGGCAGTCTCCTTTTTCTGATTTATATGTTGTTTACAGGATCTCGGCAGTCCCCCTTTTCCGATTTACATGTTATTTACAGGATCTTGTCAGCCTTCCTTTTTCGATTTACATGTTATTAACAGGATCCTGGCAGTCTCCCTTTTTCGATTTACATGTTATTTACATGGTCCTGGCAGTCTCCTTTTTCCGATTTACATGTTGTTTACAGCATCTCAGGGGTCTGTCTCCCTTTTTCGATTTACATGTTATTTACACGATCCTGGCAGTCTCCCTTTTTCAATGTACATGATATTTCCAGGATGTTGAGTGCTACCTTGCGAGCAGAGTCTCTTTCGATCTTCCTAGATAAGTCGGGAAGAGAAAAGAAGACTCTGCCAGCCGCCTTGACATTTCGTATTGAGAATGTGTTCAAAATTCAAACCTCAGTCGGGAGTCAGTCACGCGTGACGATCGACTAGTAACCGCGAAACCACGAAACCAAAACAAACAGTTGGGATATTTTCGAACAACTCTGGCAAACACACGACAACCAAGGAATCATTTCCTTGGAAACTCAAGATAGTTCAAGTTTTTAAATTGTCATTTCAATTTTTACTGAAAAAATTAATAGGTTTCTTAATTCTGGCAAACTAGTTTCTGTAACCGACATACGGAAGAAATACTCATGGGAATTTCGACAGTTCAAAATTGTCACCTGACTGTTGTAAATTTAAAAATATATTAATGCCGCGTGGCGATTTATCACGCGCACAAATTAAAAAACAAACAGGTTTGACAAGTCGAAACTGGACTGACTCATCCATTCCTTTGGATGAGCGGCAAATCAGAGAAAGTCGAGGCGGCTGGCAGAATCTTCTTTCCTCTTCCCGACTTATCTAGGAAGATCGAAAGAGACTCTGCTCGCAGGGTACTTGAGTGTATCCTCTTCTTCAAATTTACATGTTATTTACATCATCTCTCTTCCTTTAGTCTTTAGAATTTACAGCATAATGCTTCACATTTACACGTTTCAATTGAAAATTTACACGATATTTACATGATTATTGAAAACGTGTAAAAGTAAATTGTAATTGATTTACATGTTATTTACATGGTATGTAAATTTTCGATTTTTTCTAGTGATTTGGGCATAAAATTGGTGTCCTAAAATCCCCAGCTTTGTTCCAAGGAAAAGAGTTGCAAGTTACACGCCTCGTTTATAGTGCACTTCTCTATTTCGTCTACAACCCACCCTTCAAATATACATTAATGCCTTCACCGAGTTCTTTGACGGAAACAAATGAACCCAACAAAATGACCCGCTCCCAACTGTGCGGTTTTATAGCTCAGTTGGTAGAGCATAGCACCGGCATCGCAGGGCTCATGGGTTCTTATCCCGTTGAAGTCACCTGAATTCTCACTAGGTTTGTATAAGAGGCAACTTGCTTAAATTCTCTTCTCTCTTTCGATTTATTGGTAAAATATTTGGGAGATGCCATGGCAACGCTGGCACATTTTAAATACGGCCCGAACTCCGTGCATACGGCGAGAGTTACTGAAATGTAAATATTGACCAATCAGAATTCAGAGAGCGCGAAAAACTGTGCTATCCGACGTCACGTCAATTGTTCCCAATTAAAGGGCCAGAAAACCACTTAAAAGATTTTATGGCAACTTTTTTGTCAACAAACAGTATACTTTTACGATACTTCGTCCACACTCTCGCGACGTGAACAAGTTGGAACAATCGATAGCGCAAAGTCGGTTATATTTTGACGTGATCTTTTCGTCGACGTCAATTATTGATTGCAATCAATATGATCAATAAGAATCGACAATAATCGATTGATTATTATTGATTGGTTCAATCAATAAAAATCGACACTCACTCACCAAATCGTCTTAATTTCTGTTAAGCAACGAATGAATTGCTGACTAATGTTCAACGATTTTGGCGGTTGCCACAGTGATGTTCGAACTTGTTGTATCGCGGGCGCATGCTCTCGTGGCATAAAATCGAGGCTAGGACGGCCATCTTGGCTATTCAGTGTAATGACCATGTGCTTCGAATAAACCGTGAAATCTTCGACTCTGTGGTGATTATTAGACGCAAATGTGACCGTTCTAACGTGTGGGAACAATTGCTATTGATTATTGTTGCTTTTTGTAGATAATCAATAACTGATTAATAATACGTTTTAGTAATTAGTAAGATTTTTAATAGTAAACTGTAGTAAAAATGCTACTGTAACAAATTTGAAGCATTTAATTTTTAAAAATAACATAAAGCGTACGTAGCAATTAAAGTTTGGTGAATGGTTTGTTAATTCACATAGTGCGTTTTATTGAAAATAACTTGAACAAATTTCATAATCAATAAAAATCATTATTAATCAATATTTAAGAAATAGAAAACATGTACCGTGTTTCTATCGAGTTATAGAAACACGAGTGAAAGTTTGGGAGCACGAGGAATACTGTGGGAACACGAGTCGCAGGCGAGTGTTTCCACAGGTTTTTCGAGTTCTCCCAAACTTTTCACTTTTATTTCTTTTAGAAAACAACGCGACAAGAAAAAGGAAAACAACTTGTTAACTCCAATTATCACAATGTAAATTCTCTTTGCTCGCGCCATCACTACGTTAACAGCTCGCGCTAGTTCTGTCTCCATCGAGTTATAGAAACACGATTTTTAACCAATCAGCGCGCGTATTTTCTTTGGACTGTTTTCTAATAATCAATGATAATCAACTTTTAGGCATTGATGTTTTATTGATTTCCATTGCCAATAAATTAATTGTTATTGATTATTATTGATTTTATTGAATGTTGATTTTTTTGTTGTTTCCTTTCTGCACTCCTAGATTCACAGCCTTCCTTACAATAGCAGCGTGTGGGAGCTTTATATGGTTTACGGTAAGTAAATAAATCACGGTTGATGCAGTTAAGACGGGTTTTGTTTTGAAACTCCTTTCGATCAATAAATCCGATCTCGAAACGTAGATCAACGAGGAAGCACATAACATTCACACAAAATCACTTCCAGAGACCAGACTCAGTTTTAAACGAGTTATTTAATACGTTTCAGCTCGCATGAATGACATTTGAATTCCGAACCAATCCCAAGAGTAACAAGGCTACCATTAGTTATGTAGATAACCTGGTTTCCAGGGACAATCATTTCCTTTATCACTGTAAAATAAGTGTCAGAACTCGAATCGCGGAGCAACAGATATTATGCCATTGTTTACTCTTACAGCCAAGGACTGCTGCAGACGCTAAATAATCAAACAAACAAACAAAAGTGCTAGTCCACAGTCAGTTATATGTGGCCTGAAGAGCCGCGAGGGCGGCGAAACGCTTGGCCTCGAAGCAAAGAAAAGGGATACGACTGTTTTAATTTCAAAGCGTATCGGGAAATTAAAGGACAGCAAAACAACCTGCATCATTTTTAACGGGCGCATCATTAAGAGGGCAAACGCTTACATGGGAAACCACCTATGATGCTTCCTTACTAAACAATAAGTCTGAACTAATATGATCACAAAATGCCTCCAAGAAAACAAGCTCATCGCTACCATTCGTCATTAATTTTCAATTTTACCGTGAAAACGATCTCTGCACGCGCGGCAATTTTAGTGTGATGATGATTGCTTAGTGGTGCAACTTGAGTAATGACTGTCTTTGATAATAATAATAATAATAATAATAATAACAATAACGATAACGATAACGATAACGATAATAATAATTTCTTTTGATCTTTATAGCCCCAAGAAATACAAATGCAGCGCATTCCACTTCTGGTAAGTGTGTAGTCTCGTACTTATCATTGACGTTATTGGGCGAGATCCGGACTCAAAAGTTTTTCTAAAAGAAAAAAATATTATCATTATTATTATTATTGATTCAATATAATAATTTTAATAATAATAATAATAATAAAAATAGTTATTATAATTATAATAAATTATCATGAATATTACAATTATGATGATGTCAAATCTTTGACAGCCTCCAAACATGTGACAACGCCAAGTCTACCAGGTGCAGTTGATACCACGTCAAGTAAGTTTAGTCTAGTAGTTATCATTAATTTTTCGACCCCAGACAATGATCACAATTTAGCGAGATCCGGAGTCAATATATTATTATTATTATTATTATTATTATTATTATTATTATTATTATTATTATTATTATTATCTTTGTGAACTGGATGATCTTTTTTCCGGTTTGCTTCCTAAGGGAACGGGTCATAGCCCATGACCAAAGGTCCCTTAGAGTTTTCTTCTTACTCTAGAGCTCCATTTTCAAATTTTTGCTGAACGTCCCTAGTGCACCAATGACAATTGGTACGACAATTACTTTTCGGCAGCTCCAGATTTTCCCAATCTCTCTTTTTAATTCTTGGTATTTTTCCATTTTCTCTTGTTTTTTTCCAGCACTCTTGTATCAAAAGGGCACGCGATATCTATCACATAACATGATCTTTCTATCTTATCAAGAACAACTACATCAGGCCTATTATGCTCAATTTGATGGTCTGTTTGAATTCGGAAGTCCCATAACACCTTTACTTGATCGTTTACTATAACTCCTTCAGGGTCATGATCATACCACTTGTCTTTGCATAAGATGTTGAATTTCTGACAGAGTTTCCAATGGATAACTTAGCCTACCTTATCCTACCTTATTATTATT
Source organism: Montipora foliosa (assembly GCF_036669935.1). NCBI lineage: Eukaryota > Metazoa > Cnidaria > Anthozoa > Scleractinia > Acroporidae > Montipora > Montipora foliosa. Next base: position 43,990,581 of record NC_090877.1, on the reverse strand, counting down.
ATTATTATTATTATTATTATTATTATTATTATTATTATTATTATTATTATCATCATCTTTGTGAACTGGATGACCTTTTTTCCGGTTTGCTTCCTAAGGGAGCGGGTCATAGCCCATGACCAAAGGTCCCTTAGAGTTTTCTTCTTACTCTAGAGCTCCAACACCCTTCTTCTCAAAATCCTCGCCGTTCCCAGTAACGTAGTTTTCTGTAGTAATAAAATGCTAATTTTGACATTCAACTTTCCCAGCCACTTGTCCATTATTATTATTATTATTATTATTATAATTGTTGTTGTTGTTGTTGTTGTTGTTGTTGTTGTTGTTATTGTTTGAAATCTTTATTTTCTTATTTGTCTTTGATAGCCGCTAAAAATATGACAACGAGAAGCCCACCACATACTGTAACAGCTGATCCCATCACTGGTGAGTTTAGTCTAGTCGTTATCATTACATTTAAACGTCGGATATTGCGTTGTTCGCCTCCTGATTGGTTGTCAGTAAATGTGTTTCATGTGTTATTATTATTCACGGCAGATATGGTCACGGCAATGCAAACTTTATTATTATTATTATTATTATTATTATTATTATTATTATTATCATTATCGTTATCGTTATTATCGCCATTATTATTAGTATTATTATTATTATTATTATTATTATTATTATTATTATTATTATTATCAAAATGAAAATAAATAAAATAAATAAAAATATGATATTTGGCTAGCATAAGGCAATAATGAAGAATCTCCCTGTTTCTAGATTTTTAGTACCAACCATACGAAATAACGCGTTTGGGTAAAACTAAATAGAAAAACAATTCAAGAATGATAAGGCTACACTACATATTGTGTTACATATTAATTGACGTGATTGGCTATCAAGCTACAGATATCAACCAAACTCAGTTGAGATGCATTTTATCACGACTGTCACAAAACATAGAAACTTACAACTTTTGTGTTCATGGCGAATCAAGTTTTTCTGCTTTTCGTAACACATGGATGGTGTTACAGCTTCCAAGTGAATGTTGAAGGTCTTTGGCCGGGCAATTATTTGATCCCCCCTATATGCCTATTCAAGCCATCCGCGGGCTTGCCATTTGCGATCGAGCCTTTCAGTCTTGCTACTCGACGTAAAAAGAATTAATATTTAGGTCTCCAATGTCGACGGAGAAATAAATCAACATCGTTTTTGCATCTCTAGGCATCATCAAAGCTGTGGCAATATCGATTGGAACCGTGATTGGTATATTAGTTTTGTGTATTTACGCAGTCTGCAAAATCTGCAAGAAACCAAGGCCTGAACCAGTGGTACCTGAAGGTTGAGTATCATCGTTTATTTTATGTTTAGCTTTGAAATGAACTCTTGCTTCACTTTGTTAGTAATAAGTTTACCAACCTTGCACCAAGAGAACTCGCAGTATAACAAACTTGCACGAGAAGCTTTCAGTGCAGGCAGAAGAAGGGAAGCCTCTATCTCCCATACTTGGCCTAGGAGTCAATTGCAACTCTTTCCCGAGTAGATTTATCTGTAGAACGCCTCCTTTGGGAGATTCAGCACAGTGTCAAGAGAAATATGAAACGTTTCGCGGGGAAAACCTGTTGCGAAAAATAAATTTACGCGGAAAAGGGTTGACTCAAGGCATTAGTAGAGATAGAGGCTTCCCTTGATGAACTCCTTGTGCAGGACATCCCGGAACCCGGCTTCCCTCAGTGAAAGAGAAGTGCAGAAACTCAGTAATGTAGCAGCTCTCGTAATATAACCTGCTATTGTTTGTTACTGTAAAGCAGCCTATATTGTTTTGAAGTCTAAGTCATCATTTCCCAATTGTTTAGTCTTTTGTTTTTGGCTTCGGTGTGGAACCATTCACATTATACGTTACGAGAGCTGCTGCATGACTCCACAAATTCCATCTCTTTTTCTTTTTCCTTTCAGCGGGCAAAGGTATAGCCTTTCGTTCTTTCTCTTATCCACTGTATAGTCTATTTATATTTATCAAATGAACAAATTAGCAAACTCTTAATTAACTACAATTCTGGGAGCTGCAGAATGACTATTATTTTTGATGGATTAACTTAAATATGCAAGCAGGCATAAGAGCCTCATAATTCCCACCCACAAATACAACATATGGACTTAGTGTGCTTCGTTTGAGAAGAGCAGCAATATTTAATTTATTTACTTGTTTATTCAATCACTGAAAGCGCGTCAGCTTAAATCCTTAGCAAGTAAAAGACAAGCAATCCTTCACGAAGAAGCGGGAAGCTAAATTTGTTTGATTGTTGTTTCCCTAAGATCAGTGAACAAACTCTTCCTAATTTTATCTTAGTGTCTAGCTGTGCAAGCGCAGTGGACGCAAAAATTGAAGGTTATTGCTTTCTAGTTAGCAACAGATAAACAGCAAGTTCATAAAAGTGGAAAGTTAGCAAGGACAAATCGAGCTTTTACGGTTTCGCGACTTGCAGCAGACTGACATTTGCCTGAAGCCCGGGCCTAAACATATTAGCGCGCTCACATGTTTCACTTCGAATTTTGTGTCACTAGGTTATGAGTACGCCGCTTTCATTGTATTCAGCTCCCACGACTGGAAATGGATGAAGAAGATTCTTCATCTTCTGGAAGAACATCATATTAAATGCTGCGTATATTACAAAGACTTTCAACCCGGCATACCGTTCGTAGAAGAAATGGCGAGATGTGTAAATAACAGTCAAAAAGTCTTATTTTCAACAAATTTCTTGGCGACCCCGTTCGGCGATTGCGTGATGAAACTAGCCATTCATCGGATGGTACAAAGGCGGGACGACTGTTTGGTCATCATGAAAATCGATGATGTGGATCATAATCTACCTCGAGAACTTATGAATAATTTTATCGACTGCACCAGCCTCTTGGAAAGACCCCATTGGAAAACAAGGGTACTCAACCTCTTTCCACCCCGATCCACGAGTGAGTCGATCAGCGGCAATAATAACAAGATCACAGAAAGACCAACCTTGGTGAGAGATTTGAGCACGGTTAGGGGTGCGACTCAGATATCAACAGTATAACACGAATATTTCTTACTGTTGCTGCTGGAAACACAAGCAACCTAAAGTCACAAAATGAGAGCATTTTTGAACGTTCATTGCGATGCGGTGAGGACCAAGTTTGAGGATATATATAGCAGATACCTTACAATTGCACTTTATAAAGAATAAGTTTTAGGCGAGCAAACATAGACTACGGTATACGTTGGATCAAGCTAGTGGTCTGATCTTTGTAATGTAGAAACCAAAGAAAACAGAAGTAGGAACCGACTTAAAAATAAAAAAAAAAGAAAGAAAGAAAGAAAGAAAAACAGTTATTCTAATTTTGTGTGCTACATTTTCCTCTCTGGATTGCAAGGTTAGCATTACAAAATTTAAATGCAAAACACATTTAAAAAACACAGCTCCGCCAGCACATCAATGCCAACATCAACCAACATCAATGCCAACAGATTAAGTTTGGTACATGCCGATCACCTGACTCACACGTAGACTGTTTGGACACATCTGTCGCATTCTGGCCCCGAACATTATCTTCCTTCTAATAAAATCGCTTGATAACGTTCTTAATCCTTTCCGAATACCTAGCTTGCTTGTGAAGATACATTTGGGAATATGGAACTAATGGTGGATACCCAAAGTTTACATGCATTTTCGTGATCTACGTCAACTGAAGATATGTAACTCGAGCTGTGAAGAGCTCGTTTATTTGTTTATTTTTCATTACACAGTAATTCAAATAAATGTGCTACGTAGTCCGGCTCATACGAAAAAAAAAACACTGCACGGTAGAGGTAGAGGTTTTCTCTCGGGACTCCTCACCACATGGTCGCTGTCTGAAAAAACAAAAAAAAAAAACCAAAAAAACATAAAAAGCAAGCTGAACAAGCCATAACATCAACCCGATGTGGCCAACACATCACTCACGCGCACAACCATTTTCAAGCCTATCCGAGTCACAGCGTTTATGCTTTACATAAAAAGATTTCCTCCACACTGCCATTCAATACAGGTCAGAAGCCCACAGCCCATCCCTGTAAACTTGAAAGCTATGGCTTCAGAGGAGTAGTGAATGATTGGTTTAGGTCATATCTGATTGGTCGCAGACAATATACGACTGTTAATGGTTATACATCGGACACCAGACTGAGTCAAACCCTCTGTGGAGTTCCTCAAAGTTCCGTGCTGGGACCCTTGCTTTTTCTCGTGTATGTCAATGGTTTATATAAGTCTTCCAATAACATTTATTTCTACTTGTTTGCCGATGATACTAGTGTAACTTATGCAAACAAAAATCTTAAAACACTTGAATCTGAATTTAACGAAGAGCTTTCCAAAGTGTGTACGTGGTTAACTGTCAGTAAACTAACCTTGAATGCCGAAAATTCTAATTATATCATCTTTCATCCACGCCAAAGGACTCTTTCCTTTCATCCCAATATTAGAATAATAGATAGCAACTCAAATACTAGCCAACCGTTAGAAATAAAAAAAATTATATTAAATATCTTGGTATACTCATTGATTCGAACCTCTCATGGAAATATTATATAGATTACATCTGTCAAAAAGTCAGTAAAAAAATCGGGATTATTGCCAAGCTCAGACATTTTGTTCCCCGTCATGTACTTCTCACCTTATACTGCTATTTAATTCTTCCCTATCTGAACTATGGTATCTGTGCCCTTAGGCCAATGTTCTTCAGTAATCCAAGAGGTCATGCTGTCCTATTATTCTTAGAAACAAAACAGCAGCCGATATCATTCTTGCTGTTTGAGCAAATGAGCCTTCTAATGTATGACGTTCATAATAATCTTGCTCCCAGCAACAATAAGAATATGTTTATGAAACTGTCTTTTGTTCATAGTTACCGGACTGGATCTGTTAGAATTATTATGTTGACGATCGCAAGAAAATCGAAATGTTTTCTCTCCTAAGAGCAAATTATTGTTGATTCCAATGAAATTTTGGCTGGGAAAACTGTTTGCTGATCATTTTCTCTTGTTAATTCATAGTTGTCTTTAGAAAGCAAAGTTGTGTTGACATCGACTTTTGACTAAACTTGAGTTTATGCAAATACACGCGAAACACGCAGGAGTGGTATTAACGATTATGTTTTAAAACAAATGGTAAACGGCTCAGCGTGCACTATTGAGTTATGGTGCACTTGGGAGTTTGCTAAGCATTCAAGAAGCTAGAGTTGCTCTCGGCTATCGCCTCGAGTGACTCTTAGGTCGTGTTCTGTTGGGATCAACCCCCTTTATTTGGTTGGGTTAGTTGGGTTTTCTAGTCTTCTATTCGGAAAAAAACCGTTTCCAGTTGGTTTGGTTGATCAACTTTTTCAACCGGCATCAAACTAGGTTGAAACGGTCGAGAAAGCATTGGCTGCGACCTCTGTCGTCTACGCGGGCCATTTAGAGTCGGCCGCAGGCTCCTACCGTGTTGCTTTCCCTCAACTTGTAACCGCTGAGAAGTCTGGTAATAACTACTCCCAGGAGTTAACGCGTTTTAACCGAGAAACGGTTGGAAAAGTGTTCTATTGGTAAACCTCAACCGTTTCAACCTAAACCGGTTGTGGTTGAAACGGTTGATCCCTATACTGTATGTGCACGGCGGCCATGTTGGAGGACCAAAACAATTAAAGATATTTGCGTAAAAATAACATCTATTCCCCAAAGGAATATCATTCTTTTGTTTCGGTCCTCCAATATGGCACCGGTGCACATACTCTATAGAACACGACCTTAAGCTTCTCTCGTGCTTAGCAAGCTCCCGCGTGCACCATAATATAACTCAATAGTGCACGCAGAGCCGTTTACCATTTGTTAATTAGCAGCTTCAATGTGTTTGGTGTATTCTGTACATATCATTTGATACATTTGTTTGTTAACTGTCAGGTTGGTATTTACATATTTTCTCCCGAATCGCCTTTTCTCCCGTTTAAGTTCTCTTAGCTCATCACTGTACCAAGGAGCATGTGGCCTCAAAATTATTTCTCTTGACTGCAATGGAGCATGTTTTTTGAGAAGAGAGCAGAGTATCTCATTGTACTGATCAATCATGATGTCAAGATCACTTCCTGCAAGGTTATTAAGTGACGAGATGGCGATGTCCTCACTGAATTTTTCGATATCAACATTCCGAAGTTTACGATATGTTACACTCTTGCGGGTTGCAAGAGGGTTGCAAAGCACGCGTCTGTGATCAGAGGGCAATTCATGAAGAATTTTCACCTTTGAAATAAAGTTATCAGCGCAGCGAGTGATGATAAGATCCAGAGTGCGTCCATCGCGGTAAGTTGGACCGTCAACATGTTGCTGAAGATCAGCCGAATCGAGCAAATCAAGGAAGTTCCTTGCCTCAGTGTTTGTGGGGTTATCTACATGAAAACTGAAATTGCCGGCCAGAATGAGCTTGTTGGGTGTAGCGATAAGTTCTTCAAGTAATTTCGAGAACTCGGAAAAGAATTGCGGCGTAGAGAGTTTGTTTTTGTTTTTTGTTTTTTTTGCTCTTGGTCGATAAATTGTCAGCAGACGAAACTGTTTATTTTCGGATGTGATAGCCAAATCAAGGGTCTCGAAGGACGAGAATACGGAAGAATTATTTCTCTTGACTTGAAGATAACCGCAACTCCGTCACCTCTGGTCGCTCTTGGAAGACTGTAATTATAATCTTGTATAGTGTTAATCAGGTCTGTCATGGTAAAACAATCATTTCCTGTAAGCCATGTTTCTGTGACGGCGCAAATATCAATGTGTTCAGATATTACTAGATCACATATCGAGGAGATTATATTATTTATCGAACGTGCAATTTGAACGCGCTGATTTCAGTGGGATGGGTATAATATTGTTGACAGTTCGCATTGATGCAGTAGATGCAAATTTTCGACGATTTTCTTGGAAAGGTGTTATGATGGATTGTATTTTAAATGACTTCCTTGATTCTCTTAACATAACTTTCTTCCCACTTCTCCTGCCTCGATAACGTCGATAAGATCCAAAAGAGCAAGCACTATTTATTGGGAATATCGTTGACCTTGTAGAGTAATGATAGTGAATTGGCAGCGATGGCAATCCAGAGCAAGAATTTATCAGATTCTTGTCTTTGGTAAGTTTATTGTTTGTAAAGTAGCGGTACCTGATCATTTTTGTTACAGTAGATATCGAGCTTGATGGATTGATCTGACTTCAAAAAGCAGAGATGTCGCTGTGTACGTGATTTCTCACAGTGTTGTCAGGTCCAGGGTTGAGCTCAACATCCATATAGATTGTATTGTCTTTCCCAGGCAGAAGGTAGCAAAAATGTCCATGTTTAATCCACGCACAGCTCGATCTTGATGGAAGGCGTGCACCAGATTTAATGTCGTTGCGGGGCAATCCAAGGCTAATAGATCTCCGTATAGTGATCTTTGGTTGATTAAAAACTATATTCAAATAACAGAGATGATAAAATGTAAGCACTACAGAAAACAACGCAATGCATGAAAAATTCGTTGCTAATTTGCATGAACCGTTGCGGAAACTATAACTCAATTGGACTTGTCTAGCAACGTTTGGCAGTTGTCAAGCGTGTTACGTGAGAAAACGCTTCGATGGTGCGACTTGTGTCGCCTCGGCGTTTCAACACAAGTTGTACCAAAAAATGCACAGAGTAAAGCGCCTTAAATTACGGTTTTTTTTAAGCGTACTAACATTCTCTTGCGGTAGGAGAGAATGCAAAGGAAATCGTTTAATATAAAGGCCATGGTATAGGCTAGCTGTAGCCTCTCTTTCGCTTCAGATCTACGTGAAATGTGTAAAAAGGAAGGGTGCGATCGATTGTCTTGTTCCCTCTTTTCAGTCTTTTGTTAAGGCCTCGACAACCAAATGTTTACTGTTACACAGAGGGCACAATTTGTGTCAGTAACTCTTTAAGTTTGGTTCAACAAAAGCAAACTTGTTAGTAATGAAACGTCTTTGACGAATTACACTTGTTAATTAGGTAAAATATTCCACTGTTTGGACTGCCTGATTAGTCAGCTGATCCGAGAAATGAAACAAAAGTTGTTCCCTACAAGAAAATCGACGTTCATGAGAAGAGGATCCTTACGACGCTATTAAAGAGTTCATCTTAACGCGACTTGACGGTGGCTATGTTGGTTCGCCCAACCAACAAAACAGAAATAAATACTTCTTTCGAGTGCAAACAAATACTTTCGCTTTCGATAGAAATGCCACCGATCACTCGAGGGACTGAGCTCTATCTTAATTTAAGAAAGCGGAAATGTGCTAAGAAAAGAAAAAAATATTCTTTATCGCTGATGATCGTTTCTTTAATTTGTTTGTGTTGCAGAAAACTTTAACCGTCGTTTCCCTTAAATTTTCGGATCTTTGATTGTTGCAAACTGAATGTGTCTGTTTTCCTTTTCACGGTATAAAGGCCTGATGTTCGGTTCAGCAGCAGAAGTGTTTTTTTCTTTTCTTTTGAAACCACAGGCAGGCCAGACTCGGAGGGTAAAATTATAAGGACTTGTGGGAAAGCGGATAAAAACCTCAAAAAAGGTCTCAATAAAAGAGTCGTTCTTTATTGCCCTGGTGACTTTCCCGCTTTCTGTGCGGTTATTTGGCTGTTTGCCTGATTGTCAACCGTTCATTGATTTGCTCTCACCGTATCGAGGCTAAAGTGAACGGTTGACCAGCGGAGTCCAAATTCGTCGTAAGCTAGCCTCGAAGGATTTTGAATATTTGAAAATCCATCCTTGAAACTTGGTCAAATAAAAGTAAATTTATCCGTGTGGCCATCGCCGGAGTTTGAGCGTGACTGATGCCGTGTAATTTTATCGGCGAGATGTGAGGTAAGCTAGAAATTACTTTCCAGCCTTTCCTTTATTTATCTACGAGTGACAACCCTGGAAGCTGAGAAGTCGATTACATCTTGTTCAATCACGGAAATAAGAGAGCGAGAAAGTCACCAGGGCAATAAAGTACGGCTTTTTTGTTGAGAGCTTTTACGTGTAAATATCTTTTTAAGGTTGTTATCGGGTTTCCCAAATTTTACCCTCCGAGTCTGGGTTGCCTGTGTTGAAACTGAATTAAACTCATGCAAAAAAAGATTTTTAGCAACGCAACAATACCACTATGATGTTGACCGACATTGGCGAAACACTGCCTCTTGAAGTTATATGAAAAACGAAGTATCAAAAGAATGGGTAAAACTGTTTTTTTATTCTACAGATATAAGCTTTTTGTCATAATTTCGCTACAATAATCTCAGCTTGTTGGTATAGTTTATACACACTAAACTTTACCTAAACCTTTGGATTTTCTTCTACTGCCGTAACCACGATAATTAACCCGTTCTACATTTCTTTTTACAAGTTCTGCAATCACCGAAGCATTAAGCTCTGCCCAATAGTCTTCTAACAATCTTCAACATCGATTCTGGAAGAAAACAATATTAAAATAGAATTTTAAATCAGCCATAACAATAGCTGCTTTTTTTTTTTGAGCAAACACAATCCTCCGATGCGAATTCCTACAAGCAGGAAAATGATGTCCTCAAATTTCTTACAAAGGATGACGTTCAGAGATCTATGATAAAATGGAAACATCAAACAAAAGAGACATCATGAGGTGACGCATGAGCCATTTTCACCAGTTAACAAAAAGCCAGAAAATCCTGAACAAAAACATTTTTTCCTCCAAGGAGAAATATATCCTTTATGCTTCTGCGCATGGGTGAGAAGCATGTGGAAATTACATTCGTGACAAAAGCGTCTAAAGGACACTTCGCATCGTTTACACTACAAAGCTAGCATCCCGATATTATGCTATCCTAGGTATAATTCATTCCTACTGTCAGTTTCCAATTTGAAAACATTCTTGTTTGCACGATTAAACTCAAACTTCGCTCACCATTTTTTTGGGAAACTCCAGCGTGACATCATCGCCAACCAGCACAAATGGCGCCCAGTGCTTCACAGCGAAATACTGCTTTGACTCTCTGAGGGATTGCATTGCTTGGTGAAGAGCTGCACTTGCCCTTTTCCCGTCTACCAGGTGCCGGTAGAAATTCCTCATGAACAGCAACGTTGCCTCGTCGTCAATTGCCCAGAGTGACACCAAAACAGACCGAGCTCCAGCACACAAGAAAGCCCTCGCTATTCCCACCACTCCCTCAGATTTCACTTCTCCCCGGCCACTGTGACAACAGCTCAGCACAACTAGTCTTGCTCGAAGACAAACTGCCGCAACATCAGACATTTTCAATATAAAATCTTCTTCTTTGGGGATTGGTGATTGGCGTTCTGTATTTGGGGCTAAAGCAATTTCTCCCGTTTTTTGGCCTCCATGTGCTGCAATGTGAACTAAAGCAACTGATTTCATATTTTTCAGTACCTCAGCTTTCGTAGCACTTTTTCCCGTCAGCGGTGTTGTCTGCAGAAGTTCTCCAATCATGTCTACTTCTTGTTTTGCGCACGGAAGCTGTTCCAAAATGGGCTTCCCTTTCTTGTCAGTAACTTCTTCCAGCCACGGGTCACCTACAAGCAGAGCTCCAGTCTTACTGTGGAAGTCTTCAGGTGCACCAAAGATCACATTAAAAGCGGTCAACGAGGGAACGGTACGGATCCTGATAGATTCACTCAATGCAGAATATGGGGCCAAGCAAAACGGTCCATCAGGAACCATGATTAACTCATCGTCCTGGAGTATGTCTGCAATTGGTCCAAGTAAAACATCATACAACGGTTGTAAAGAACTAACGGAAGAGGAAGATAATAGAACTGTCTTCTCACTGATAGGTTTTCGGCTGCAAGACAGGTCACTGTGTAGTGGATCCAAAGAACGATCCTCGCATTTGACAACGTTTCCTAGGCCAATCTGTTTCATCGTCTTTTCCATCAACATGTCGGCTCTGCCATTTGCGATTTCGCTTTGACGAAAGCTAATTTTGCTGCCTTTTCTTAGCACCCAAAAGGTGATCTTGTCGTCGTCAAGTGCTACAAAAACGGCTTGTGAAGGCAAAAGCTCTAGTGCAGCTGAAAGAGTTTGCTTCGGAGTAAGTGAAAGTGACTGAGACTCAATGCCGTATTGTTCCTTTAAAATATCTATTAAAGCCTGTGCTCGACCTTTCTCAGCAGCAAACAAGGCCTCATCAATCTCTCCATTCTTCAAAAGTGTCCTCCACAGTGCAGTGTATGCCACGCGATAAGAATCTCGAAAACTTATTTTCCATTCATCTTCTGACTGAAGACCTTTCCTTGTTTCATCAAAATGTTTTATGCTCAAACGATACCAAGTGAGTGCGTCACTCAAGGAACCAGACAGTTCATAATTTTTACCTAGGAAATAATACGCGTTCCCCTCTGCTTCACAGTCCCCAATTTCCTTGCAAATACTAATAGAACGTCGTGTATACTCTATGGCTTGCTTAATATTACCCTGATTACGATAAGCACTTCCCAGATTGCAATAGACTCTTCCCTCCCGAGCCCTATCCCCTACTTCTTTAACAATACTAAGTGATTTTTTGTGGTAATCTATGGCTTGTTTAAGATTACCCAGACTGAGATACGCGTTTCCCAGATTTCCGTAGGCACTTCCCTCCTGAGCCCTATCTCCTACTTCTTTAGCCATACTTAGCTGTTGTTCGTGGTACTTAATGGCTTTTTTAAAATTACCCAGACTGGCATAAGCATTGCCCAGACTTCCATAGACTCTTCCCTCCCCAGCCCTATTCCCCACTTCTTTCGCAATATCAAGATCTTTTTCGTGGTACTCTATGGCTTGTTTAAAACTGCCCAGACTAAAATAGGCCATGCCCAGGGCGCCATAGGCATTTCCCTCCCCAGCCATATCACCCACTTCTTTAGCAATACTTACGTGATTTTCGTGGTATCCTATGGCTTGTTTATAATTAGCTAAATTATGATAGGTAATTCCCAGATGTCCGTGGGCATTTCCCTCCCCAGCCCTATCCCCTACTTCTTTAAAAACAATAAGACTTTTTTCGAAATACACTTTGGCTAATTTAAAATTGCCCAAACAATTGTAGGCAAATCCAAGATTTACGTAAGCATTTCCCTCTCCAGCCCTATCTTTTACTTCTTTAGCAATACTAAGACGTTGCTTGTGATACTTTATGGCTTGTTTAGCATTACCCAGACTATGATAGGCATTGCCCATATTGCCATAGGCTTTTCCCTCCATAGCCCTGTCCCCTACTTCTTTAGCAATACCAAGACATTTTTCCTGGTATTCTATGACTTGCTTGAGATTTCCCAGATTACGATATGCCCTACCCAGATTGCCATAGGCTGAACCCTCCCCAGCTCTATCCCCTACTTCTTTAGCAAGTCTAAGATGTGGTTCGTGATACTCAACGGCTTGTTTAAAATTACCCAGACTGTGATAGGCATTTCCCAGATTGCTATAGGCTGATCCCTCCTTAGACCTATTCCCTACTTCTTTAGCGATACTAAGGTCTTTTTCGTAGTACACAATGGCTTGTTTGAAATTACTTAGACTGTAATACGCATTGCCCAGATTTCCATAGGCTGATCCCTCCCCAGCCCTATTTCCTACTTCTTTAGCAATACTAAGATTTTGTTTGTGATACTCCATGGCTATTTTAAAATTACCCAGACTGTGAAAGGCATTTCCCAGATTTCCATAGGCTGATCCTTCCCCAGCCCTATTCCCTACTTCTTTAGCAATACTAAGATTTTGTTTGTGATACTCAATGGCTAGTTTAAAATTACCTAGACTGTGATATGCATTTCCCAGATATCCATAGGCTGATCCCTCCCCAGCTCTATCCCCTACTTCTTTAGCAATACTAATATGATGTTCGTAGTACTCACTGGCTAGTTTAAAATTACTCAGACTGTGATAGGCATTTCCCAGATTTCCATAAACTGTTCCCTCCGCAGCTCTATCCCCCACGTCTTTAGCAATACGAAGATGTTTTTCGTGGTACTCAATGGCTTGTTTAACATTACCCAGACTGTCATAGGCATTTCCCAAATTTCCATAGGCTGATCCCTCCGCAGATCTGTCCCCTACTTCTTTAGCGATACCAAGATGATGTTCGTGGTACTCAATGGCTTGTTTAACATTACCCAGACTGTGATAGGCATTTCCCAAATTTCCATAGGCTGTTCCCTCCGCAGATCTGTCCCCTACTTCTTTAGCTATACCAAGATGATGTTCGTGGTACTCAATAGCTTGTTTAACATTACCCAGACTGTGATAGGCATTTCCCAGATTTCCATAGGCTGATCCTTCTTCAGCCCTACCCCCTACTTCTTTGGCAATACTAAGATGTTTTTCGTGGTACTCAGTGGCTTGTATAACATTACCCAGACTATGATGGGCATTTCCCAGATTTCCATAGGCTGATCCCTCCCCAGCTCTATCCCCTACTTCTTTAGCAATACCAAGATGATGTTCGTAGTACTCAATGGCTTGTTTAAAATTACCTAGATGGCAATAGGCATTTCCCAGATTTCCATAGGCTGATCCTTCTCCAGCCCTATCCCCTACTTCTTTAGCAATACTAAGATGTTGTTCGTAGTACTCAATGGCTTGTTTAAAATTACCTAGATAGCAATAGGCATTTCCCAGATTGCAATAGACTGCTCCCTCCTCAGCCCTGTAGCCAATTTCCATGAAAACATTTAGTGCTTCTGTGTAATTTTTTATGGCCTGTTCATAATTAGCTAGGTTGAGGTCAGCATTGCCGAGATGAAAATGAGCTCTTCCTTTACGATCTCTGTCTTCTACACTTGTCGCAATGGCAAGCTTTAGCATTCGCTGCTCTGCAGCCTGTAACTTTGTATCTACCATTCTTCAATAACTAAACGACTATTAAACTTCTTCGACGAGATGATCCAATGTCAAGGCAAGGATGAAGCTGGAAGGAACGAAAGGTAAAAACGCTTCATGTTTAATCTGCTTTTTAAAGTACTAAAAGGTTTTGGAGTAACATGTATTCTGCGTTACAAAGCCACTCTCTCGAAACGGTGAAATCGACGTGAAAATTTTAGATTGCTGTTTATTGCACATTTCCACAAACAGTCCTTACCTCTGAATTATATCTTTTTTAGTTTACAAACCACTTTAAAATTTTTCCATCGGGATTTGTAAGTCCGGAAATTTGTATTCTTAAAAAATAATCCCTAAACCTATAACAGTTTTAAACCGAATCTGACAACTTCTTGCTTCCCTTAGACCTGCAAAGTTTCAGTGGGGAGAAAAATCTTTTTGTCTTGAAGTAATAGTTACGGAATTATCGAGTTTTCTCACGGTCATGAAATCTCTTTTTATTAAATGCCGATTGTTAGAAGCCCGGCAACCCAAATTGGTGGTCCCCAGAGAGGTGGCATTTGCTGAATTCTCCGGCCGCGGGAGATCGTATCCAACACTGTCACAATGGATTACTCACTCTACGTTTATTCACAGACTGACATCATCGTGTATCAACGAAAGTTGAAAAGGAAGGGCTATCCTCGTTCACGATCAAGTAGTTCCAAAATCTTTAGAAACTAATTTAAAGTAATGATTTCTGACCATGATCACTGCCCTAATGAAATTGTTGCGTGTAAGTCAGTCCAAGGAATTGACGCATCTGGTTCTCATTGTCGAGGTTAGCCAATCCTTTGCTTTCAAGATGGTGTGAGGGATGACTTGCAATATCACCATAACTAAGTGGAGAGGCTAAAACAAGCACAGGGTGACCAAAATGGGTGCCGGAACTTTACAGCTAACATTTTAATCATTACTGGGTGTGCCTTCAGACACCATTCACACATTTCTTTTGATTTCTGAAGCGTCATTTTTAAGAGGCGGTTAAACTTAAGACTTGCCTGGAGGTTTTAACTTCCCGTAAAATCTAATATGGACGCGTTTGCAATTAGCTTATTTGAGGGAAACGAAGATTATTTTAAGCAACATAAATGTAACTAACTTCCGTTTTAGTCTCTATCAATAACAGAATTGGCTTTGGTTTAAACAGCTTCAAGAACTAAGTCACGAGTGGGTGCAAAGATCAGCGCTAACGAATCAATCATTTTCACGCGTCACGGATAATTCCCAAAATTCCTTCACGTTCACACAAAAATGAAGGCGATCACGTTTCACGCACAAATGAAAAAATAAATCACGGATTAAGATTTGTATAATTTCTTCTCTTTGGACTACTTTAACTGACACCACGAAACTGGCTTAATTAAAGTGTTTCTTGTATACTTAAACTGCACCAGGCAATTTGACAGGCTTAACGGTTGTTATGTGTCATTGCATGTTTACTTTATTATTGCCAGTTTAACTGGTAGGAGTTTGAAGAGGCGGATAATGTCTAAAAGTACTCACGGGTGACCACGGATGACCACGGTTGACCACGAGTGAGATTTAATCAAATTATCTCAGTGCTGTAATTATGACGTCATCCCGGAGTCATTTTCACATTATTTCATCAAATAATGACTTACTCACGAAACCTGAAGTTATTTATTGTATAAACGCGTAGCGGATGATTTGAAATATCTTCGGAAAAAAAAAATAATTAATCACTTTACGTCTTCTCTTCGTAATTATGCCAAATCCGCTACATTATGTGAGTCGTCCCCCCCCAAGTAGTGAATTCACGAGGTTAACAAGCCGTGCAAATGACAATATAATATACAAATTTTATCTTTATCACGACAAAAGAAAGCAACCAAGACCCATTAACAATTTTTGACGTATGTTTGTACATATATCGAAGGTATGGGTTGTTTCGTTGAGAAATTATGTTTTTAACTACCTGATTAATATATAATCAGTTCACTAATGGGACACGTCATCATGACGACATAATACTAATGTAAAACCATTTTTTCGTTGGTTGTGAACCTGAACGAGTCACTGGGTAAATATGAATCGTTTCTTGTTCACTCTATTTTCTCTATATTTCATGATCGTGTAATTTTCTTATTAGGATTCGAACCGCACAACTCCCATTGATGAAACATCCCTTACATGCACCGGAATAAAAGGTTTGATAACAGTGAAACGATGGCAACCGACAAAACATGAGTAAGAAAACGTTAGTAAAAGCTGGATATTTACAGATTTCCTTACCTTTTCCGTGTATGTAAAACATGGTGTGACTCGTGACTGTGCACATTGTGTGTAGATTGCGTGTTTGGCAGACTATATCGTAAATACTATTGTTCTTGGGCCATCGTAGTTTGATCAAAAATAAGACACAAACAGCAGTGATAAACATATTGAACTTTTTCATTTTGAT
This sequence comes from Montipora foliosa, assembly GCF_036669935.1. Taxonomy (NCBI): domain Eukaryota; kingdom Metazoa; phylum Cnidaria; class Anthozoa; order Scleractinia; family Acroporidae; genus Montipora; species Montipora foliosa. Next base: position 43,974,274 of record NC_090877.1, on the reverse strand, counting down.
TATGACTTGACGTTTCGTATGTGCTCTACATACAGTTTCAAAAGTAACCGTTGAAATTTAAAACAGCTATTTCTATATAACAAAGCGGATGAGGGGACTGGAACCTAGATTAAGCAAATACTTAACAGTAAAATATATAATAATAATAATAATAATAATAATAATAATAATAATAATAACAAAAAAGATTAATAAAGCATCAGCTTTTCACTTCCGACGTTGACGTTGAAAGCTGGCTCAAGTTCTTGAATAAAGAAGGTCTCTTTTATTTTACTATCATTCCGTTCCGAGTCCGATCGTTCCACTTCTACAGTGACGCTGAATAACGACTTCCTCAATGTTATTTGGAACTCGGATAATAATTGAAATGCACCGTTAGTGCGTTCAGTGAACATAATTAAATCGACTGCCAGACCAAGTCCAGGGCCGTAGCCAGGAACAAGTATGACTGAGGCAATGTCAACGGTTAAATTCTCTTCGTAGGTATTTTAGGTGTTTATGATGAGTACATTTTAACGGTAACACCGGAATCGCGCTTTATTTTTGAAAATCACGAAAAAATGACTGAGGCCAGTGCCTCGATTTGCCTCATACTAGCTACGGCCCTGAAGTCAGGCCTGCCTCCTGATAGTTTTCACTGTCACGCCATAAAAAAATAAATTCGAAGCCGTACAATGGAAAAGGCCAAGAACATTAAATGTTGTAGAGGACCAATGCATAAACAACCACACCAAGTCTGCTTACTTTTCACTTGCGAGACAAACTGCGGAGAATCACAACGAGAAACATTTTTTTTTTCAATCAAAACAGATTTCATTGTCTGGTGTCATCTTCAACCTTGTATAGATACAAAACCGGAAGACCTCACGGTTTTGATTTTAGAATATGTAAAAACCGTCTAGTCATCGAACGTTCGAATATTCTAAAGGCCTACCAAATAAAATTCACATTAAAGATACCTCGCATCTTTTAATATTAAAACAAGAGGCTGCAAGTAGCCTATACTCGGGCCTGCAAAAGTACAGTGAGTGGTGTATGGTTAATTTAGTACTAAAGAAAAGCAAAGAGACAAGTTTGTCCTTCTCACATCGGCCTTACATTGCGATTCTCATGATGTTCGACTGTGCATGTAGTGAAGACCTGGACCCAGATTATCTTCATTACAGGTGGTGACAATGACCACTGGACCATGGAAACCGGGTAAAAGTAGTGTCTTTATTTAAAAGTGGCTAAGCACGTTGTTTTTTACTAATCGATGGGTATTCTTGCTCAGTGTTTGAGACTAAAGGAAACGTTAATTGAACGGCTTAAGATGAAACGACATGACTCATCGAAACATCTTTTGCAGAAAAAAATGAAAGAGAAACGAAGGTGAGATGTGAAAACATCTTTCCAAGATGACGAAACTTCCGTGCAGTGGTGGACGTAAAGGTCACTTTGTCACGTGCGCGACACGTGAAGATGTGCACTATATCTCGACACTTGAAAATACTTTCAGAAGTACACAAGTTCCTTGAGGATGGCCATGCCAAATGAATCCATAGCACAAGAATCAAATATTTTAAATATACCATTTGCTGTAATTTAAATACTCGCAGTAATATGCACCCTATTGTCAAAATAAATATGTTATTTGCCAGCTGGGAGGTCCGTATAGGGAAAAAAAACTGTGACCGAGGCCTTGAAATTGCTGCTTTTTCAAGAACGATGTCACAGGTTTTTTCTATACAGACCGACCCGTTGCTGGTAATTTTTTTTTTCCTTCTCTCTCCCCCACCCTCTCTGAAATCACTTGTTTTAATTGTTGACTCGCACCCCGCTTAAGCTTGATAGTGAATGCAGTATTAAAGCGACTTACAAACTGAACGATTTTTTATTTGAATTCTATTTCCAAACCTCTTGTCTAATGAAAAATAACCTCTGTATGTAAACGGAGTCGGTGTAAAAAAAATGGAAATTTAAGGTCATCAAACAAGCTCAGGCAATCAAGGCTAGGATTCCGCCTGCCATCCCGGAACCAATCAGATTGCAGGATTTGTTGAATTCCGCCCACTCACGCATTGAGAAAAA
>NC_090877.1:43909704-43967204 GCF_036669935.1 Montipora foliosa | reverse complement strand
AACTCTCCATATATCTACAAGATCTAATTGACTTTGGACATCATTGATGGAATTTATCACAGATTTCCTAGGTGTCATTATGCCACCTTTTTTGTCCAGTATAGGATTCAGAGGACAATTGAAATCACCTCCAATCACAATATTTTCTTCTGAATCTAAATTTTCGGTCTGCAGCTTAGTTAACACATTTTTGAGGAATTTAATGATGTCTTCGTCTTTGTTTGGTGCATAAATGTTTACAAGAACATACATTTTATCTTTGATAGCGGCTTTAAGAACGATATACCTCCCCGATGTATCTACAATCTGAGAGTGAATAACGCAGTCAAGACCTTTTTTGATCAAGATTGCAACACCTCGAGAGTTTGAGCTCCCATGGGAGCAAATAAGTTCTGCACCCCATTCGTTTTTCCATTTTAAGTGTGTTGACAATGTCGAATGAGTTTCTTGCAGGAATATTATATCCGAGTTTCGTTTCCGACACCACGTGAAAATTGTTCGCCTTTTTCTGAAATTGCTTAGTCCCCTCGCATTGAGAGATAGTAGATTAAGAGAATGATCGGTCATTGTAGCTGAATCGGGGGAGTGATATTATAGAAGAAGTCATATAAAACGAAAATGAAAACGATGGTATAGCAGAGTGCAAGAAAGTATAATGCACATAAACCGATAATATTCGCCTAAAACAAATTATTAATCTACAAAAAAACATACAGTAACGTATGAAGTAAGAAGTTTCCGGAGCATTCACATTTCTAATTAAACAAGAAGGGTTAAGTAGTTTAACACTTATTACACACATAAACCTTAAACTAAATTAAACTATAGATGTGCTGTCGCGCTGTGACCGCTTTGGCTTTGGTTTCCGCTGTTTCTTGTGTCCATAATGAGACCATAGTATGGGAGATTGGTTGTTTCTTCACCTCTGTAGATTTGCCCGTTTATAATTAGCTTATCAACTTTAAAATAGGCTGTTTGCTTTCTCTGTTTGGCCTTTTTCAAGATGGGATATAACGTTTTCTGTATTTCATCAATTTCCCGGGGGAAATCATTCGCAATTGAAATGTTGGTGTTTTTCAAGTTTTTAACAAAAGACCAAACATACTCCTTGTCTTGAAAGAAGCTGAATTTAGCTATAATAGGCCTAGGTTTGGAGTTCTGTCCTCGACTGGTATTCTTCTTAGTAGTGATGCGGTGAACGCGTTCGAAACGGATTTGTTCGATATCTTCCTCTGGGATCTTAAGTTTATCGCGCATCACTTTTTTTAATTGATCTTCAGCAGAAGTTGACTCACCTCTTCCTTCTGGAACATTAAACACTTTTAAATTTTCACGTCTTGTGTATGCTTCTAACTTGATGTTGCGGCATTCAAGATGTTTTATTTTAGCATTGAGGTCATCCAGATTCTTTGCGTGGGTTTCCAGTGTTGCACACGTGGCGGTTGAAGACAAATTCAGGTCGACGATGTCTTTTTGAGCGATGTTCAGGCTTTCTTGTAAACTTTTGTTTTCTTTTTCCAATTCTACCACTCTACCTTGCATAGCCTCTAACTCGCCGAGTCTTGTTAGCACTTTGTCAAGCTTTTCACTGACTTCATCTAGTTTGCTAAGACAATGGCCGTCGGCTTCATCGAACGCATCTTCCCCGTCAGTCTGTGAGCCGCTTTCCCTTAACCGTTTGCGACTATCGGCTCGGGCGTCTTCTTTTCCCATGTTATTTAAGCGAATGAAAGCCAAGCAGCCTTCGTTGATTACATTATTTTACAAGCTTTGAATTTCATCTAAAGGAGCTAGCAAGAACACGTCCGCCTTCGACGAAGGCCAGGTTTGGGGGAAGTCGCTGCGCAGACTTAACCAAACCACGCAGGAGTGACCCAATTTTAATGACGGCAAAGCGATATATCCAACCCCATCTCCAAAGGGAGGGAGAGAGGGGAAAAACTTTGGCAAATTGCAAACAGCTAGTTGATTTTACTATAGAAGACAAACTGCCAAGTGAACCTTGGACGACCAACTGAGGCTTTTATTGCTAGACTCTGTCTATTAAAGTAGCCAGTTGCACAGGTTCTGCTATGAAGCAGGTGGGCATTACACGCCCTTTTAGTAATAATGAATGAGGCTTTAACAGATTTGGCCAATGCAGGTGTACGTTATAATCTGAGATCTCGGAACAAAGTCTTTATGTCCTCGTTTTATTTACAACAAAACCGTTGATTTTATGACCTTGAACGGCCGACTACAAAGAACGCGAGTACGGTCACGTGCCATTAATCGTATTTTACTGATAGGGCAGTAAAACCTCATTTAAAGAGAAGAACATATACTTGTTTATGTGCACAAAACATCGAAGCATAAAGTCTGCAAATACCTATTTTACCTTCAAATACTTACCCCTGCATAAACATTTCAAATTCCGTTTTCCGTGAATCTTTTCATGATTACTTGTTACATACGAACCATGGCAATTACTAGCTTTACAATCACTGGTTCCTCGTTAATCCAATTTATTACTAAAACTTGTTTGCATTACTAATTAACACGAAAAGGGATAACTTAGGAATTTTTAACAATATATCGCTTTTATCTAACCCAAAATCATTCAGATATTCAAAACGTCCTATGCATGATCCATTTCGTTCGCCTTTGTGTTTGTCAGCATTATGATTTGCAATATTTTAGGTTTACGTGTTCACAAGTTTGTTTTTGTATCTCGTAGATGTTTAGATTTCCAATCACAAACTCTGTTTCGATTGGCCACTCTAACTCGCTGTGTAAATAGTTCACCCTAAATTCAAAATGGATACGTTTCGTTCCTGAGAAAACAACAACATTCTTTTACAAATCGTACCGGGTATTCCTGATTTCTGCATTAAATTTAAGTTTCATTTTGCATTTACCTGTTCATCCACGCTTTTTGGAAAAGTGGTACATACACTGTACCACGTGCATAGATTTAAACGCATACAGGCTGAGGTAGATCCTTTTGTTGATGTGTTTACGAACAAGTGACCTCCCTGGCTAGTAATACGATGAAATGTGGATGATCTCGGTACGTTGTTACCCAAATACGTTCCAGTAAGTTTCCTCCTTTTTCTGCTGTTATAAAATAGACATCTCAGCCTTTTCTCTGTAATTCTGCTCGGTTCTCGGGCACGTCTATGTCGATGCTCACGCAAATCAAAACAAAAGTAAACAAACTTTTGCTTATCGAGACCTGTATTTCTCCTTTGGAATGAAGTCTTTATTATCATTGAGAATCAAATAACTGTACAGCCTTTCAAACTACATCAAAGTTATTTTCTAAAGAGCTGATCACAGTCTCCACTGATGACGTCAAATCTTGTAAAACTAGAACAGAACTATACACACAAGATGGCAGTGAACACGATCGCTAATATGGCTAGTTGAACAAAGGATATAAGTTAGACCATTACAAGAAACACACTGTTTAACAATGAAATGGTGACAAAAAAACGCAATAGACAAAAAACCGTATCTCCGTAGTCAAGCGGGAGCGGGAGGCTATTTGTTCGCGGTGAAAATGGTACAAGCGTGAGGCCATTTGTTCACTGAGCAAATGTTTTTACTTTGTCTTCAGAAGATTCCAATATGGCGTCCATTTGTTTGTGGAGTTATTTTCTTTGTCGCTGTCATCTTTAGAATAGTTCTCAATAAGGTAACCGCTGCTTATTAAAGAATTAGTGTTTTGACTTGTATCCCTTTCATAGTTGCGTCCATTTCAGTTACATTCGAGTATATTCTTGGTTCGTTCAGTTCGCGGAACGACCCGTTTCGAAGTTGACGCTTGACATCTTTTAGTGTGGGTCTACCGCGAAAAGCGTATGCCTTTCTTTGTATGTGTGAAGAAATCGATTACAACGCAACGTCGACCTTCAGTAATCCATACAACGCATCACACTGCTTTTCATGTTCTTGGAGTTATGTGGTTTGCTTTAGATAACCAACGTAAACAGCGCCATGTGGCTACTATTGTGCATTACCCAATCAAAACTCCGCCACGTGCTTTCTATTATGCATTGCCCAATCAAACACCGCCACGTTTTACTATTGTGCATTTTGCTGCACAGGGAAAAAAAACGGAAATCTAACGTATTTTATAACTCGAGCCCCTTACGTACGGGCCCGAGTAATAAACACAAATGGACAACTAACTCAGGTCATCAGGGAGATCCTTAAAGTGCCCATAACCTAATTTTTCTCACTTAATCATCTGAATCTACACATATCTCATAAACGTTTCGCGAAAAAAAATTACGATTTTCCCAAAACGCGATTTGAAAATGAAATTAGAAAACGTCAAATTTGCCATTTTGGCTCACCATTCGCCTTAGTCTTCTATCAATTCTTCCCGGTCACAATACTTCTGTGACGTAGATTAAGGAACACGTGACTTCAAGTGAAAAAGGAATAGCGACATAAACAGTATAGTAAGGAATAATTCCCTTGAAAATGCCTAAAAGGTGCGTAACCACTCGATGTAACAACACAGCTGATCCTAAAAACTGAATAATAAGTATACGTAGGAATCCTTCGACTCGCAAAACGTAATGCCTCAAAAAAGAAGGAAAAATGGCTGCAGATTTTGTCTTGGTAAAAAGAAGCCCGGTAAATCTTCTTCACTGTGCTAGATTCACTTCAAAGAGTATGACTTTCAGTATTGTATGGACAGCAAAACGAAAAGATCGTTGAAGGCGGATGAGATTCGCTTACAGGAACAGGAACAGACATAAGCGTTGACTTTAATTCCCTTGCGAGACCTTCTGTAATTTTGTAGCCATTCCTCGTCTGCTAATGGTTCCTCCACGTAGGGTTCCGTGTAGTTCTGGGTTTCAGTGCTAGCGCTGGCTGACTCGTCGAGACCGGCAACTACTCGCCTCAAATTATTTTTTTTAAATCGCCAGTTTATTCACTTCCAGATTCAGAGGCACTTTCCTTGATGATAAATATAGGCATGATTGATTTTTTGTTTACTGAAAAATACCAAAACCGATCGCTGAGCGATACCCTGACGTTGATTAGTAAGAAAAGATAAGACCCACGCCAAAAAGCATTCCTTAATCTACGTCGCAGCGAGCCTGTGAGGTCCTGACCAGCGGAAGGGGTGTACCAAATAAAAGTAGAATTAAAAAAATCGTAGAAAATTCGCCTCTTGCTGGAATTGAAAAATTCTTTCGCCAAAGTTCATTTTTTAAAACAGACTTTCAAATAGGAAAATAATTTTTTTTAGGTTATGGGAACTTTAAGGAGAGCTGCAATCTGGAAACCGAGAACTGAAAATACCAGTGATGGGCTCTAGAGTGATGTGTACACACCGCAATATTTCGGACGACGTAGATTTTACGCCAATTTGTTCTTCTTCGTTAAATAACCTAACTACAACTGCCGATAAAGAAGATCAGAGAATACTCTATATTGTGTGCGCTTTTGCCGCTTTGAATCGGAAGTGTAGGAGTAATTAAAATACGCTCACAACCGATGACGTTAAAATCCTCAACTCGATCACAGGCATTTGCCTCATATTTTCCTTAAAAGTACGAGAGGTTTCTTTGCATATAAGATATGTTATCGGAACAGAAATTAAATTGCTTTTGTACAGAAATGCTGCTTAGACCATTACATTTAAGATTTAAAAAAGTAATAATAATAATTGGTGGTGAAGTCTCGAGTCATGTGCACTTCAAAAGTAACTAGTGGGCTATAATTGTAAAAACTTTAGTTTACCATCTTCGAAGCAGGACTTATTTAAACTCACCTCTATCGATGACGATGCAAAAGATGTACTCAACTGTAGCGCGGCAGAAATTTTTGTTTGATTCTTACAGGCGTTTGCGGTTGTTTTGTAAAGCTTTTGGCTAAGCTTAAGATTCTTGTTTTTTCATCCTGAATTCTAATCACAACCGTTTGCGAACTGCGGTCTAACACAAAGCGCTAGTCTCAATGCGAGTTCTATCATTTCCCTAGCCAAACGTGAGCCCGAGTCAACCACGAGCTACGAGCCAACCTCGAGTCAAGCCCAAATGTTTTCATTTTTTTTCATTTTTGAGTTTCATGTTCGTCTGTTACTACGGTTGAAGCAGCTTAGTTCTTCTGCTTCTCAAAGATGAAGGAGTTTCACCAATTGTTACAAAACGTACTTACTGTAGGTGTGATAGAACCCAAAACCTTGGCTGCCACTGATAATATCTCCATTCACAACTTTCCCCATAAAACCCGTACACAAGGAAGAAATAATGTTGCACATGATTACTCTGATAAAATTGTGTTCTACCGCAAAACATGTCCTCCATCAATTTGGCCGCGGAGAGAATGGGTTGGGATCTAATATTTCTTGTATGGGTACCTTGTGTATGAAACACAAGATGGCGCTCGAGTGGCACGAAATGCTATAAATATTTTTATTCCACATCAATTTTCACAGTGTGTCGTTGAAATGGAACTTCTGCATCAGTTGGGTGTAATTAACAAAGGTCGGAATCCGTGAGGAAAATTAATGATTATCGAGGTATGCAGGAATTAAACTTAAGCTTAACTCTTGCAATCGGCATTGAAAAAATAATGACATATTGTACAAAAATGGTGAGTATATTTCTACAAACTTTTAAATGCGTTTCTGTGGCCATGAAACTCAAAAATGAAAAAAAAAAGAAAACATTTGGGCTTGACTCGAGGTTGGCTCGTGGCTCGTGGTTGACGCGGGCTCGCGTTTGGCTAGGGAAATGATAAAACTCGTCTCAATGCTCTTGAAGTGTTAAAGTATTCAAAATAATGACGACTTTAAAATTACTCACCAATTTCGGCGATTCCTGAGTCAGTCTGCAAGATAGGCGAGCATAGCAATTAGAGCAAGACCAAGGAACGAAATCTGCATTAATCACATTAATATTACACTAACAACACTAATAACGGAAGAGAAATACACTTCCGTTTTTCTTGGAATGATCCGTGCCTCATGAATAACTCTTATTTGCCTCAATGTCATAGAAACATTATACACTTAGTTTCCGTTTCTTTGTCACAGTGTAAAACTAATCTAAAAGATTTAGCTTGAATTAAACTTAAAAATAAATAAATAAAAGCAAAGCGCACGCATTTCAATCTTTAAATCGATTTCTAAGATAAGTGACCCGGCTTTTTTTGGCAAGTTTAGCAAAGAGAAGAACATTTTTTGAGCCAACCTGATCTCGAGAAACAATCTGAATATAATACCTTCAGTTGTTTCAAAGTTCGGATATAATTGATTGTTCCTAATTATAAACCGTTCTATAACCTATGAAGCAACTTAACTTACCTTTCCAAAATAACTTTAAAGATTGCGTTAAAACAATACAGAGATTACAGCAGGGCGAGAAGGCAGCAGTTTGGAATCTGCGACGGCAAAGGTGAAGGCGCGGAAAGTGATTTGTTAACTTGAAGTTTTGCATATATAGCGGACGTCGTTCCATTCTTAGCTCCGTGATATCACGTTGTTTTGACATCTGCGTTAACTCAAATAAACGGAAAATGAAATTAATTCCGGTAAAGATTTTTAAAAGAAAAGTCTCCGGCTTTAAGAATACGCGACCGTGACTTAGATATGATCCTTACTGCCGCTAAGCATGTACATCTAACTAAACTAGCATGCTTATTTATTCTGCTCTTAGAGCTTTATGACAGGGGAAGTATCGAAAACGACGCACTTGAAAACGAAGAACAGCACGACGCACCCAAAAGGTCGAAAACGAACTAAGCACCCTAAGTCGAAAACGAAGCCAAATCCCAACTCGAAAACGAAGCATCCCAAGTCGAAAACAAAGCACTCTATTTTCCATTACAAGATCGCTTTCAACAGAGGCAAAAACAAAATTTGTTAATGTCGGATCAGAAAAAAAAAAAAAAACTTTTTACAAAAGATCGTTTTTCTGCTGTTTCTTACTACATCTTTGAGTTAAGAAAGTTGAGTGCACAACGACAAATGCAGAAATCCATTATGTTCTTTAAATCCTTAAATGGTCTTACACCAGAGTCTTTAAATAATGTATTTATTAATGGATCTGACGTTACAAATTACTCACTAAGGGACTCCGTGATCAAACTTGCTCTTTAAATTTTTGGCATCGGCGTAAGGGAAAAATTTTGTTTGTGGGTCGGTGGGGGGAGGGGAGGGGGAGGGGGGAATAATTTGCCCTGGTGAAAATATTTCGTCAAAGATGCAGTTAGATGCTTTACTTGCAGTTGCCGTCACTTTATTTGCCGTTTCCGTGAGAGCATGGCTGATCAAACGCTCCAACAACAATTTCCGATTCCTTAGTCACGACCCCCATTAGCTTTACAACCCGATGTTGTCTACAAAATCCCCTGTCACCGTGCATTCACTGAGCCAGCAAGCCTACTTATTTTGCGAAACGAAACGAAACAAAACGAAACAAGACAAAACTTTTAAGTAATGACCCGTGTAAGGTGGACAGCAATTTCCTTTGTTATGCGGCAACGGGGCTTTCCCCACATAGGAATATGTTATCATTTTTACACAGAGAATGCATAAACCTACAGGAAAGCCGTTAACGCAATAAAATTCATTTACAGCCCACTTTGAAAGGGTGTTTTTTTGTGTTAAAAGATTTTGACCAATCACAAGAGTTGAAAACAAAAGCCAAGAAACGTTTACAATTTTACATGTCCCCACATACGATTTATTTGGAATTCATTTAAACTGAGACGAGATGAAAGATGGAAGATGGTTGGAAAGTAAGGATGAATACAATACTGCTTTTATGAATTTTTTTTAACTTTTGCTGTTTAAGCCAATCAGAAGTAAGTACAGACAATAGAAAAGTTATCACCTTTTTGCATACCAATTGAATTCCAACATGTTCGTTGCCGTTGTTGCTATCGTTCTTATCTGGACCGTTTCTTAAAGCTGTAAAAGTGACAATATCAAGTATCACAACAGTTACATTCCTCTGTGCGATAACCCAATTCAAATAAATAATAAAACATGGGCCGATTGATTGATTGAAAGTGCAGAACTTGAAAATCAAAATTTTAAGCTCTTTGTAGAATGTGACGATATTTAACTTAATTATTCGCATTCGCTAACACTTTTCTTAGATACAACTCAATGCCTTGGTAATTTTTTTAACGAAGAGTTAGAACCAGAAGGTCAGAAGTTTACCGTATCTGCATTTGCGAAGCGAGTGCTGATCACGTGACAGACACTTGCGTGACTGCTTTACTTCTTTCGTTATCAAGGTGATGGAGCGAGTACTTTTCACTGCGTTTTGCAAAATACTTATATCTGAAATTTGCGAAACAGAGTCCTTGTAACCTTTTGGCTCAAACTAGTGGCTCACTAATCTTCACTGTATCGAGTTGTATAAGAAAAATGTGGACGAATGTGAAGCTTAAGAAAGAAGTTAAATATCGTAACAGTATTTGCAAAATGCAGATCTTCGAATTTACAATTTCTGCACTTTCGGTGTTTTATTCTACGTTTAGGTTATCGCACAGAAAAGTCTGACTGTTGCGATTCTTGAAATTTTCATTTCTACAGGTTTAAATGTTTCGTTTAGTTTCGCAGAATACGGTATTTGCAGCTTACAATCAATGAATGTCCTAGAGTTAGAGTTAAGTTTCCAAAATCCTGAATTCGATCAAGATTTTGGAAGCCAAAATCCTGAATTCAAGATTTTGGAAGGTCAAAAAGGACTAGGGCACAAGAAACACAAGATGACGGAAATTTTGTCTTCCCGTGTCCTAGGTGCGCATGCTCGTAAGGTATGTATATCAACAGCACTTGATTATATCACGAGACTATTCATTTATTTATGAACAGTAGAGTTTATTATGTTATTATCGGTTTTCTGAGAAGCAACTGACCCTCCAATTATAAATGATTTGAGTAGTTGATCGTGATCATAACTCTATGATAATAACTCTGAGAATAGCTGTCCCCTAGTTTTAAGCTATGCCTTTTAGCTTATTAGTATTCTTTATATAAAGAATACTAACGAGGAGTGTTTTATCAGGATATCAAGCTCATACACGTGACGTTTTATCCGTGTTTTGATAGGCTGTTAGGTTCATTAATTATTAATGAGTTTTTGAAAGCCTAGGTTTGCCATACACATATCCTTTATTGACGACATCACAATCAGTTTAGACTCATTTCTTTTTTGGAACGCTTCATTTTTATTTGTCATTTGCTTTTCTTTACAGAAATATACCAAATGAATTGGACAAATCAGCTAATATTGGCAGATCTGAACTTTGCTTTACATTCAGAATCGTTTCAGGATTATCGATCGTAACTGGATTGAGAATTTCCAACCGTGTTCTCTTGCAATAAAAAAATAAGTTCATCCTCTAAAATCAATCTATGATCGTAGCTCTGAATAGGCATATCTCTTGTCTTTCTTAAAGAAGCCATGATTCAGTATTGAAAACATCCTCGGAGACCCAGGGGCAGATCGCGGAAGCAAGGGAAAGTTCTAAACCGGCAAAAGAAAATGGGGACGAAGAAAAGCATAGTATGGCCAGAAGAGCCCCTGGGGGCAAGTTCTTACCAGACCAGTTCCAAACAGTAGAGGTAATTCTCAATTCTGATTGGTGTCAGAAATTCTGTGTTTTTCTGCCCAATCAGAGGTCAGCAGGCCATGAAGTCGTTTCGTGTCTTCTTACACGGAAATGACTTGATCGCCATACTCGCCTGGTTCGTTTGGCAAGGTTTTGCTCGAGGAGAAAAGTCTCAATCACAGCACAAAATGTTCAGGAATATCGTCGGAGAAATACGCTGTAGCTTTTGCAGGTATCATTACAGTAGCGTATTTCCAAGTGTGCGAGATTTGTAAAGATGTCCTCCCAGATTCACCTAAAACAGCAGTGATTAATTTTTATCTGACAATTATTTTTATTCTGCTCCCTTTTCATAGTCGAGGTATTTCGAGATTTCTTACATGAATTGCGGTGGCAGAAACTTTACTAATCTCGAGAAATTCTTAATCGCACGGGCCACACGCAGCATGATATTTTAATGCGCGCCAAATTCAACGCTATCGAGCTCGGATTCTCTTCACAATATAGTTCGTGATGACCCACCCGAAAGAAACAGTTGACGACTGTTGCCGAGTGCGTTCTTACGTTTTTGTTAACAAACAGAGAAAGCGAAACCTTTATGGTAAATTTTTGAGAATATTTGAAAAAGTTTTCTACCAAACTTAAAAGTCCAGGCAGATGATGGTGCATTGTGCGACACTTGTCACAAAAGGGTGGAATCAATCTGGAAAAAAAAGTAAATTGCCATTTCACCAAAGCACTTGTTGAAAAGGAGACATCCCCTTTCTCCTTTGACATCAAGGCAAGGGGATGCACAAACTGCTTGTCACATTGAAAAAGCTTATAGAATTCCCTTTGAAAATGTACCAATTATGCCAATTCCACCATCCTCGGTGATGTCTTGTCCTGGTGAGTTAAATTATCACCATTATGAAAGCACCCAAAACCAAAATCAAGTTGCCACTGCTTTGCAAAATCAAGCAAAGGAACATCCGTCAACGTAACTATGCACATTTCCAATAATTATGTATACATACACACTCTGTATGGCAATGTAGAAACACCTGTTTTATTATGCTGACAGTGTACTAGAAAATAAAATTTGCCATCATTGTAATGGTATATCCCTAAGTTTAAGTTTATTGCAAATTACTTAGTTTAACTTATTACAAAAGATGCCATATCCTTATCCTTTAGGAGGCTCAGAACAGGTGTTCCGCCACACATGCCACTTGAGCCGCTGCAGAAGATAATGAATCCAAATTAATACAACCGGAAATAGAGTTTGTTAGATTTGGTCAGGTTTATCTCAAAAGTTCGCCCAGGGTCCTTCCCTGATTTGTTTGAAAACAAGTGAGTAGCGTTTTTTTTTTTTTTTTTTTTTGCATTCTTAAAGTGAATTTTGTAAAATTATCCAGTGGAATTTTTTTCAGAGGGTTCTCCTTACTATTATTATCCTACTTCTTATTATTACGAGTTACGAGTACGACGCGTTCATTGTATTTAGCTACCCCGACAGGGAGTGGATAAAGAAGATTGTTCACCTTCTGGAAGAACAACATTTCATGAAGTGGTGTGTACACCACAAAGACTTTGAACCCGGTAGACCGTTCGTAGAAGAAATGGCGAGATGTATTAACAACAGTCAAAAAGTCCTAGTCTTATTTTCAAAACATTTCTTGAAAAGCAAGTTCGGCGATTACGAAATGAAGCTAGCCATTCATCGAATGACACAAAAGCGGGACGACAGTTTGGTGATCATCGAAATCGATGATGTGGATCATAATAATCTACCTCCAGAACTGGTCTCTAATAGCTTTATCGACTGCACTAGTCTTTTGGAACGACCCATCTGGGAGTCAAAGGTACTCAGACTCTTCCGACCTCGATCCACGAGTGAGTGGATCAGCGACAATAATAACGAGATTACAGTAAGACCAGCCTTTCTGAGAAATTGGAGCATTGAGACCCAGATATCAACAGTGTAAAGTAAATATTTCTGACCGTTGTTGTTGGAAACACAAGCGGCTCAATGTCACAAAATCCCGGAGTGCATTTTTGAACGTTCCTTGCGATTTGGTGAGGGCAAGGTTTGCGTATGTCCCCTGAATATGACGGATACCTTGGAATTGCACTTCATAATGAACAACTGTTAGGCAAGCGACCGTAGACGGTATACGTTGGATCAAGTTAGTAAAACAAAGCTGAAAACAAAATCGGCAGGAGCCGATGCAACGATAAGGTTGTTTTAATTTTGTGTGCTATCGATTTCCCTGGTCAAATTGCTCTTTTCATACCCAATGCCTATTTACATTGAAGAATTTCTATTTAACAAGATGTCGACCCGAAAAGTAACGTAATATGAACTCGATTGCGAGATCATTCTAAAATGTAAGACAAAAAAAACAAAGGTCCTCGAGCGCATCAAATTGCTAACAGATGAAGCTCGCTACAAAATTAATGATGACCCCATGCAAAGTAAAGTTGGAAACTGAGTTACTGTAGTTAGGCTCAGTCTAGGAAATTGCAAAAACAACGCAAAACAGACAGCACTGGTCCGACGTATTTTCCTTTAATTGCTGTGCATCCCCAGAAAAGAAGAGTTGAATGCGGAGAATTATCAAGACTTGGAAATACTTTAAAACAACAACAACAACAACAACAATAAAATAAATAAATAATCACCTGAAAAGACTTGTGATGGAATTGTCGTCCTCTTTGGTGGATACAGCGTGGATTTCAAGCTGCTGCCTGGCTAAAATGAAAAAAATGAGCATCTATGTAAGCCGCAAATGGTTTTCGAATACAAGCTGACACGGCCATATCGCCAATCGAGGGGACCTCAAATAAACTGGAGTTGCGCGTAAAATTTAAAAATTAACGCTCATATGTAAGGAGACCAATCTGGGGTAGCTAGGGCTTTTTCACCACTAAAACATTCCTTTCTACTCACGAGTAAAACCGGTAACCAGTTACTGTAATAAAGACAGGAAACCATGACCAGAAGCCTATTTTACTCCAATACTACATTGTAGGTCTGTGTTAACGAGGCTCGAAAGGGTTTCAACGCTTGGAAGACTCTCTGTATCACATAACAGCAATGTTATGGTACCATATGAAACACCGATTATTTCCAAACACGATGTGATCATTATTGTGATGTAATAAAATGGTTACCTTGGCAACGGGAAAGCCCAGCAAAACACCCTATATTTTGGATTTAGTTGCTCATATTTCAAAAACGAACTCGGTGACTCCCCTTTTTAATTGCTGAAAAGCGATTAGAAGGCCACGGTAAAACTTTCAGCAAGGTTTAAAAAAATTCTGTCCAGAGGATTCAGATCTACCTTTAAAAAATTACAAAACTAAGGTGGCTCTAAATCCACTGACCACAATTTTTTAAAACTTCGCAGAGAGTTTCATTATGCCCTTCTGATAACTTTTCAAGTTTGAGAAAAGCTAAATTTCCGGCGGTTTTAAATTGAATTATTTTTTTTTTGCATGGCACGTTTCACCCCCAAATACAGAATATACCTAAGCATTGATTTTTTAAAATCATCTCTTTTGAAAAAGTTATGGGTATTTCAGTATCGTTTATGTCTTTAAAAAGAACATTTTTCAAAATAAAAAGAAAACCATGCTTGGCTGGATGCAAAAACGAATACAAATTATCAAACCATCGATTAACTACCCAAATTGCGTAGCACGGAGACAAATTTAGAGTTTTCTTTTATTGGTCACGTGACCATGAGCGTGGTATGATGACGTCATATTTAGCGTCTGGCTTACAAAAGTTGGAAACTGACCAAAATAGTGCCAAATTCTCTCAAATTACAGAACCATTACATCCTTAGTAACGCACCCCAAAAAATACGTCTGGGGGCCCTTAAAGGCCTGACCAAACGCTCGCAACATTTCAACACAACAACTTGCAACATTGTTGGGCACATGTTGCATACGTTTGGCCACCCTGTTGCGATATGTTGCGTGCGATATGTTGCAACTTGTTGGATGATGTTGTATCAAATTTGAAAATGGTCAAAATTTTCGTGCAACATTTTGAATGTTGCATGATGTTGTACTCGTTTGGCCACGTTCACGCAACAGTGTTGCATTAAGGCATGCGCGTTAGGTCCACTTGTTGCGCGCCAGTGGCCTGGGGCACAAAAACATCGACATGTTGGGTTGAAAATGTTGAAAATGTTGCGTGCGTTTGGCCAGCCCGTTCAACAGATGTCGCAACATCATGCAACAATGTGACGAATCCCCCTTTCAACCGTATTGAATCATGCTGAATCAAAGTTGAGTCGATGTTACATGAGTTTAAAAGCGTTTAAACTTTGCTTCAACAACCATTCAACATTTCTTTTGTTTCCGCGAATGTTGAATGACTGATGAAGCCGTTTGCCCCACTCTTCAACACAAGGGAGCTTCAGCAACGACGACAGAGACGAAAATGAGAACGTTACTAATTTGCATATTTAGTCAATCTAAAAAAATAACTCGGTCGGTAAAAACGCCGTTCCACAAATACAATGAAATTGTACGCTCCTTGTTATGGGCTTGAGACAATGATATGTAATAAACAAAAATCTACATTTTACATTTTTTTAATGTATTGTAAAAGAAAAGCAGTAATTTATCACAAGTAACAACTAAACTGTGGAATTTCTAACTCGCCCCCAAATGATAAGAAAGGGGCAATGGGGGCATACCGATCACCCCCCTCCTTCCTCCACCCCCACCTCCTCCTACCTCGGGAGATCAAGGTCCCTGTAATTTACTAACCGATACGTGGGAATACATTCATCCAGTCGAGCGTTAACAATACTTGTGCTTATTATGCTTGTTTTTCGGTTCATTAACCAAAAAGTAGTCGAATCTGCGCATTTTCGACACGACGTATTTCTGCAAATTGCTCTCCAAAGCGTCAAATCACAAAACATGGATACAAGACACGGCACGCTTGTCGTGCGCGTACCATTTGAGTGAAAAATGCCTGCAAAAACGAAGAAGACCCTTTTGGGGACATTATGTTGTGTTATGATCTTTGTGGCGTGGATTGAAGCAAAGGCAAACAGGCTTATAACACAACATGCGCTCTGCCTTCTCGAATGTCGACTAGCTCAAGGAGAGAGCCCGCAAAGAGATTCACAGGTAAATTGCCGGTGGTGCCCTTATTGAATATTATACATGTGTGTCATTTGGCAGCAAAAATTGGAATTGACGAGCGTACGTACGACTACTTCACTAAAAGCCTCAAGATCAGGGCTTGCATATTAAGTTAAAACCAGAGACCTCAAAAGGTCAAGAATGGCATTGAAAGGAATGCATAGTTTTTCGAATCGATCACGTAGTAAAGTAAAGTAAAGTAAAGTAAAATGCCCAGACAAATGTAAAAGGATACCGTATTGCTCATGTAACGTGTTTACTAACAAACTTGCAATTTTTGTTCAGCCAGACTTGATGATTACGTTTCTAGTTTGCACTTGAAAAAGTACCTTTCCGCGGGTAAAACAAATATGAAAAATCGTTGAAAAAATAGTCCGCAAAATTGGTGGGAACGAAGATCGCTTTGCCTTGCAGTATCAGAATGTTAAAAATTTCTCTTTTATTCATGATCAACTAATTCCATTTACTGATTTATTATGATGAAACATCTGTTTCAATATTAACATTTGCATGAGTGCGAACAGCAATTCAGTTCCACATGAGAAAAATACTTTTAAATGTTTCAGATTGGACCAATTCAATTTTCCATTTTGATTTTTAAGGAGATTAAATTCTCTTTCTAAGATTTCGATGCCTTATGCCGATCTTTCTAGACGAAGCCCTGAGGCAAAACGCTTTGTTTGTATTTTAGAAAGCCCCTCCATCAGATTAACATTCAAAGCACACCTCTTATTGTAGAACAAGCCAATGGTCCCTAAAACCTTAGTTTCTAAATTTCAATAGCTCGGAAACTGGCCGGAATCGAGGTTTCAAGCCAATATAATTGACTGTTGGCTTCCGTAACTACGTATACTGCAGTTTATTAGTTATCATTTCAATTATTACAAACGGCCGATAATAACCCTCTCTAAGACTTATCGAACGGCAGAATTTTGACGAGTAAAATATGGAACATGAGTGGTTGGACTACTGCTTTCGGCTAAGCAGTAACCTGCATATCAGTACCGCGGTTAACGGCTCTAGCATTTCTAAATCTCTTATTTTCAGAGAACTTGTAACTGATCTAACAGAGTCCAATTCTTGTAATTTAAAATCAGCCAGGAAAAAAATATACGCAACCGATCAAATGGGAGGAATGTTCACGCTCTGCCGGATGCCAGTAATCCCTTCTTCCGCCAAGGTTAAAGCAAAATCTTCATTCTTGAAAGTTTCGATAGGGACGGCCACCTGAAAAAGCAATAAAGGCATGAAACTTTCCTGTTGGAAAGAAAAAAAAACATTGTTTTTGTAATGATAGGAAACGAAAGTTCAATGTCTATGCCTCATTAATAAGTTAACCAGAAGAATTCGAAGAAGTTGACAACGGAACCCTATTTGGATTGCCTCTAAGGGTCTATTCGTTGAAGCCGACGATTGTTTTCGTCAAAAAGAAATCATTTTCTCATTTTTAACGGCGATCTCGGAGAAAACGGCTGGAAGATTGTTTTAGCGGAGCGCGAGCCAAACATCTTCAGCTATCCTAGCCACTCCGAAATTCAGCGCTGCGGGCTCCCTTAATTTGGCTACGCGCTTTTTCAAGCTACCATAGTGATTGAAACGAAATCGTTAGTAGTTACGCTAGTAGTAAAAGTACTTCGAATTCAGTTCAATAATATGTGTCTCAATTCTTACTGGATTTCCAAGAATGTTCCAACCTTAATTTTGCTTTCAGTCGCGGTCTGTTTGCCAAATCGTTTGGCTCAAGGCCACAAAAATGCAAGTACGAAACTGCATATAAGTTAATTCAAAACCAAGATAATTTATCTCGATGTTCATTTTAATGCTATATTCGGGAAACGTTATTACTAAAGGCGTTCAGTTTTTTGTTTCTTTGCAAAAGAATTCTTGTTTTCTTTCCATGATCAATGAGGCTTACAAGCATAAAGTTATTGGAGCAAATGGAATTATAAAGAGGGTTAGAAATGTCACTGTGAAAAGCCCAATTGCAAACAAACGCATAAAAAAACTATAGACTTGCACAATACAACAGTCGAAGAAACTAAGGCTGTATGATAGGGAAACTTACCAAAGCCGTTTCTTTTTAATTTTTCTTTCCTAGCTTGTTTTTTTTTTTTTTCTCGGCACAAACTTACTTGTTTTCCCCATGTTCAACGGGGCATACAAGCATTTTAATGACCAGTCATAGAGGAGCAAAATAAAATTTGAGTCTAGCCAAATTCCTTTTTTTACCTTACACCTAAGCAACTGACTAAACTTGCACTCAGTACAACAGTCCGAAAGAAACCGAGATTTTTTGCTGTTCCGTCACTGTATTTCCCCGCAGCTCATGATCTATCATGAGCTGTAAATGTTATTTTTAATTAATTGTTTTGTCATAATTAATCCACAGAGAGAGAGGAAGCTGTAATTTACACAGATATTGAAAGAATGCATTCACTCATCAGAACTATTTAATAGCATTTATCTATTTATGAAGTAAAAATTAACTTTTCAAGTTATTTAGTTGGGCATATATCTAACGTTATAATGATTGGTAGTATACATACGACACCAGCTAAGACATTGTTTTTGTGCGTTCTGATTGTTTTTAATCAATATTAGTTTTTTTTTTATGAAAGTCGAAGTGATCAGAAAAAAATGATATTCCGAGTAAGTGAAATTCCTGTTAGCGTAACCTTAAATTTTCGACTTGGGAAGAAAAACTAACTTTTTCCGTTCGTTTGTTGTTCATCCTGCACGGTATGTAATAAAATGATACTTTTTAGTACCTCAGTATCAATGAATAATTGTTAAATGAATGTGAACTAGAACTACATATATAAAATGTTAATTATGGATATAGATTTGAATGAAACATGATACAAAATGCAAAATGAATCCTCCGAATACAAAAAAACTGAAAATGCTTTGGTTTCATTTTGCAGATAAATCATGACGTGTTCACTTCATGCCATCATAAATGCCCGCTTGGAAGAAAACGTGCGTATTTTGAAATTGATGGAATATTTTTTCATAATTCTTCAACAAATCCTTTGTACAGACTAATTATTTTGCACCTTCACAAAGGTGTCATTTCAAATTTACTGGTATCGAACAAGGAAATGATAAGGTTTGCTATCTTGAGTAAAAACTGAGTAATATGTATACAAACGTTTTGAACCCCCTTCCACACGTATCCTGATATTTTCGAAAACGGAGACTTTTTCCTCCGTTAAATTGCCTTCTGTCCACACAAATATGGCGTTTTCGGTCGCCGAAAAGGAAGGTTTTTCAAAACGCCCTCCGTTCTTCGAAAATATTCGGATACGTGAGGACGGCGCCTTAAAATTCTACAACAGAACATTTAACTAAGCATGACGTCAAAATGGGCCTAGACAGGTTTCATCCCCAAAAACCAAGATATACACTCAGTATTAGTGTACTAACGTAATCTTGTTAGAATCAAACATTATTCTTCGGAAAACAGCGAGAACACGCCAACAGGGCACTATTTTGGCCGCATGACTCAAGATAACGCCGATAGAGCTGCAGAGATTTTGGAGACCCGACGCTACGTATGGTGCCAGGGGTTTCGGGATGAAAAAGGAAGAGCCGGGTTATGGTCTGTCAGTACACTATTTTCTAAAATACATATTAACATCCATCCTTAGACATTTTTGTAGCTTCTGTGATCTTCACAAGTGATGATCGGCATCATTAACTCAAAAAAATCCCTCCTATACAATTATGATCAAAGTAAAGGTCAGAGAATCCGCCTTCCACCACTTTAATTGTCTCGGAATCGATTCCCGGATTTGACGTCGCATGAAGGCTGACCTTGTTCGTAAACTTCTCAGTTCCGAGGAGTGGGAGTTTTTCTCTATTGCAGTCTTCGTTGCAGTTTTTCCTTCAAATGAAAAATCATAATTTTTACCCTTTATAATATTATTAATATATTATAATTATAATTGTAATAATGATTAGTAATTATAATTATAATTTAACACCATAATATATTATTGATTTGATGATGAAAATTACGGTAGAATCATATTTAAGACAACGTTTCGGTGTCCTCATGACAACATCATCAGGTCAAAATATAATATTTAACAGATAACAAGTATACTAATATTCAAGTTCAAGTTCAAAGTCCCTAAAACTTGAACTTGAACATTAATATTCTTGTTATCTGTTAAATATTATATTTTGACCTGATGATGGTGTCATGAGGACACCGAAACGTTGTATTAAATATGATTCTACCTGTAATTTTCATCTTCAAATCGATAACATTATCGTGCCTGATAATATTATTATTGTTATTATTACATTATCAATATAATATAACATATTATTACTATAAGACATTTTTTTAACATTTATAATATGATTTTTAGTCTCCTTGAACTCAAAGAGTGATTGTTATTGTTTCATGTAATTTTGGCAGCTCATCGCCTCAAGAATGTAAAAGCCAGGAATCGTCGCGAATTTAACACAATTCAACGGGCCTCTGGTAAGTTTGCAAAATTCTTTCATTTCACACCACTGACAGAACTCCAAAAGCTCTCAAAATACATTGGGTTGGTGAATAAAATATCGGAAGGTCGGAAGAGTAACATCCAGGAGGATGACGACGACTGCAGCAACTGAAAAGCGACAGAACAATTATTTTGGATAACCAAAGTAACCATGTTGTACGAGCAGCACGCATTTTAAAACACTTTTTTGCAGAATTCTCCAAAGAGACAACTTGTAGTACTGAACCAAGTATCAATGTTTCGACGACATAGAGTGCAATGGAATCGTTTACTCTCTATATTTAAATCCCTTGGTTCTAACCGAATCATAGGGTAGTTTGCCCATATTATACAACGCTAACTAAGGTGGAACAATCCCAAAATATTTTTAAGATAATGAAAAGTGCTCTCACCACTGCGCCACCTCTTCTTAAACTATAAACACTTTGCTTTTGCTAGCGCTTGCGCACAAATCATCAGAAAGTAGGTGAATTAAATTATGCGAACGTACAGATATTCTCGTCACGAGAGCCTTGGATCGTTTGTCTGATGATCTGATGCTCTGGGAAAATCTGTGTAGGAGATCATGCGGCGTAGGGTTCATATATCCAAAAATTAAGCTGTAAAATTAAGCTTTTTCAAAGTTCCACTTGCATGCAGTAGAATTGCAGCAGAATTTTGTTTGAACAGAGACCTTTATGTGGATCCATTTCCCACCAGTTTTCTTTTGGAAATACTCATTACACACTGTCAAAACCTTGAAATTCCTGTGAAGCTTAAGGTTAGGGTTTTATATACCTTAGAGCAGTAAATGAGCTGGTATCGTTCGAAGTTGTGCCTTTTCTCCAAAATTCCATTCTACACTGCAATTAAAGCAGCTGCAGAAGAGGAAACGATGCGCTGAAACAAAGGATAAATCTGTTGTCTTTGTGCCGATCTCAACACTTCCCAACTCGTTTACAAAGGTACCCGGCCACGTGCACTATCAATGGATCTTCTTGAGGAGGCAGTGTGGCCCAGTGGTTAGGGCGCTTGCCTTGAGATGCGGAGAACCCGGGTTCAAGACACGCTCTGACCACTCGTTGAATTTGATCCTGGTAGTCCCTGGTTCAACTTCTCAGTTGCACTTGTAAATAGCCAACTGGTTTGCCTCCGGCCAGTTGGGATTCTTAACAGTTGTTGTTGTTCTGTTGCGTCGTTTCGTTGTGTTTCATTGACCCTGAAAAGCCCCTATGGGGAGCGGTCAATTAAGTATGTAATGTAATGTAATGTAATGTAATCTTTAGCACAGCTTTGGGTTCTTCGTTTCTGCCTTCACCGTTAACATGGCGATGGAGATGTGGAACAAAGAGCTCAGTCTTTTTCAAGTTGAAATAAAAACTTTTTCAAGCGTATTTGTGGTCGCCTTGCAGTGTGCCCTGTACCAGAACCGTCCATGGAATGGCATCCGACACGTACAAGTATTAAAGCAGCCATTTTCCAATATGGAAACTCCGACGACTGGTTTCTCAATGTAACGTGGCCACCCATGAATGGTAAGTGATTCATTTCTACAAACGCTATGCAAACTAGATTGAAACTTGATGCTTGCAAGAAACAATAGGCCTTTTGCAACAAACGATCACATGGTACAAAATCCCCCACTGGGACATTACAACAAAGAGACCTGAACCAGTCAAGCTTGACTGGCCTATTGCAGAACTTCAGTTAAAGTGCTGCTATGACCTAAAAATTTGGATTGGATTTTAACGAAACACTAAGTGACCCAAGGTTTAAGCCCTGATTTCAAAGAGATGCGTGCTTATTTTGACTGGAATTTTCCTCTTAAAGTGGTACTATGATCAAATTTTTACCCCTTGTTTTTTGATTGTATCACATAGAATTCCATAAAAGAATAAAAACGCCATTTACCGTTTGCAAATATCTTCATTGGTTCCGGAGATATTTAAGTTTGAAAAATGGGTAAAATATGCAAATGAGATGACTGATGACGTCATACACTCAAACCAATATTATATTGAGTATATAAATAGAGCTAACTTGGCCAATTTGCAGCGAGACCATTGAAACTTGGTAGTCTAATAGTTCTACAGGAAACACACCTATGGCTATAAAAAAAATTCTGTTCCCATGGCAACTCACTCTTTTCCAGTCCCCACCCACTTGATTTCAATATGTTAGTGATTTTCAGCTTGAAAAATGTTAAAAAAGGCCACAAACTTGAGCTAACATATTTATATGCTTGCTGGATCATGCATATGAAGTGTTGTTAGCAAATATCAAAATGGAATGCCAAAGGTGGCCAGGAAAGCTTTTAATATGGGGGAGGTCTGGAACCCAATATGATGCCATGTTAACAGAACTGTTAAGCTCATATTGTGGAGAACATTTAGTAGAATCTTACTGCAAAAAATCAAAAATGTCTGATACAAATTGGCTGAGATATATCTTTTCATCATATTTCAACAAAATTTGGTTGAGTGTCTCACGTCATCGCTTGGCTAATTTGCATAGTTTAAAATCTCGAATATCTCTGGAACGAAAAGAGATATTTGAAAAAAGTAAACGGCATTTTTCTTCTCACGCAGACTACTTGTTTATGTTTCAAAATGGCTTAGATAGGAAAGATGCGATTTTCGTCAGAGTACCCCTTAAATGGTCCGCCATTTATAATTTGAAGTCTTAACTTCAGGGAGCTGGATCGAGGAGAAAATGACGTCGAAGAGTTTTTAACCCTTTGACGTCCAAACCGGCCGAAACCGGCCAGACTTAGTATTTTACTCTGTCTAACGCCAGACGATTTGACTCGTCAATGGGGAACCCCTGGGAGTCAATGGGTTAAGAATGCATTGCTTGTGTACGCGGCTGAATTGATATGCAGCATTGGAGTTTCGGGCTTTCAGAATTTTGAACTCGAGTTTGTATAAATTATATAGTTAGCAGCATTGAGGGTGATAATCATTTTCTTGGTTAACATGGTCATGGAAGACTTTTAAACTCGTGTTTTGAATATATAATAAGCTGCATTTACACGCTGAAAGTTCAAGGCTAGTGAGTAAATGACGTCACGTTTCCCTGGATCAAACTTTCTGAAGTCCGATAGGTCAGTTTTGAACACTCAAAGTAAACAGCCTTTGGATAAAAACCAAAGCTCAAACTTTTGCCTCTCAGGTGTTAAAACAAACACATTTTCAAAATCTGAAGAAAAAAAGAAAGTGACAGTTTTTTTTTTTAATCTTTGTAGCCATTACACGAGGCAAATCAAATGTATTTGCTGAAAACACTAGCTAGTCTTTCTTTGTCGCATAAAAGTTCGGCAGTAATCAACACCAGAAAGTAAAGATTCAGATGAAACGATGTCACGCAAAAATTGCTCGTGCGGACACTTGCTCAGTAATACTGTTTTTATGTGAGTCGCTATTCCTGGCGCGTAACAACAAAGATATTTGGAAAAATATCCACCGCATTCCAATAACACACGAGTAAATATGTTAACCATTGTTGTTCTCGGTGCGTGCGAGGAGTGCACAATGGCACAGACATTCACAGAAAACTAGTTCAGTCCTATTGCAGAACTGAATTGTTTTTGTTTGCGAGAAAATAAACCATAAAACGGCCATTTACCTCCAGTCATTTTACGAATTCAAGGTACATTACGGAGGGAAAAGGCTATCCTTTCAATTGGAGTTCCAAGTCCATGAAACCCAGCTGAGGTCATGAAATGTCTTCAAGAGGGACCGCAGAGACCATTTTAAAGTGGTACAAACAAACATCAATTTCATTACGATCAAGACTAGCTGAATCGAAAGCTCAATTTGTATTCCTTATCAGTGTAGTTTCAACAACTTCATTATCAGTTTATATCAAGCACTAAGAGGTTATCGCTACAGAACTACCAGCCAACTTCCCCCCGCCCCCTCCCCTCCTTAGTCCACCCTCTTAATCAGAAGGATGCAAAAGAATTATTTAACAATTCTGCGTAACTTTTAGATTCCATAGGTACCTGGAAAAATATTGTCTTTCGACTGAAAGTGAATACTAATGACTTCGGTAGCGACATGGACTGTTACATACTACCAAAAGTAAGTGGATAAGTAATATTTAGAACGTTCCAAATCATTCCAGATAACATCAACATTCCGATACGGTCAGCCTCAGCGCCTCATCAGCAACGAAAAAGGAGTAGTCGCAATCACGTGACCTTCGTTTTTTTGAGCAAAAGAAGAAGTTTTGCTTTAAAAAGGACGATCAGAGAGTAAAGCATGTAGATTTAAATCATTGATATCATATGACTGGCTCGCTCTAGGTTTACCATTACTTGGCTTTAAAACATTTCAAAAAACTCAAAGAAACCATTTGTCGAGCGACAAAATTTTGTGCAAAACCTGCAAAAATTTTATTTGTCTAACGTTCCTAACTTTCTCTTTTTTTATTTCAGAACCAGACATGTTTCGTTGCAAATCTCAATTCGTTGAACTATAAATATGATAACGATATTGCTATAGAGGTACATGGTGGTTTTTACTTGAATTTTCTTTTCATTTTCTTTGTCAATGTATTTGGAAGCATAATAATGTAACTTAGACCGATGATGTTTACCTTGAGGCGGTTAATTCTGGTTCACAGATCGGGTTTTTTACCTTATTTGGATGTAACGTAGTTCGAGCATTTTCCCGCGCGTGCAGCATCCCATCGATCCTATTTTTGTCCATATATTTGGGAATAAAATTGTTGTCCTAAAATCCCCAGCTTTGTTCCAAGGAAAAGAGTTGCAAGTTACACGCCTCGTATTTATTGCACTTCTCTATTTCGTCTACAACCCACCCTTCAAATATACATTAATGCCTTCACCGAGTTCTTTCACGGAAACTCATGAACCCAACAAAATGACCCGCTCCCAACTGTGCGGTTTTATAGCTCAGTTGGTAGAGCATCGCACCGGCATCGCAGAGCTCATGGGTTCTTATAACTCTTTGAAGCCACCTGAATTTTAAATAGGTTTGTATAAGAGACAACTTGCTTAAATTGTCTTCTCTCTTTCGATTTATTGGTAGCATTTTTGGGAGATGCCATGGCAATGCTGGCACATTTTAAATGTGGTCCGATTTCCGTTCATACGGCGGGAGCTACTGAAATTTAAATATTGATCAATCAGAATTCAGAAAGCGGGAAAAACAGTGCTATTCGAAGTCACGTCAACGTTTTTGTCAACAAACAATTTACTTTATAAATTTAGGATACTTCGTCCACGTGCGACGTGAACGAGATGGAACAATCGCCAAATACTTTATATTTTGACGTGATGTTTTCGCCGACGTCGCACGTCGATCTTAAAGTTCAATGAAAATCAATTATTAATTGCAATCAATATGATGGATAGTAATCAATAATAATCGATTGACTATCATTGATTGGTTAAATCAATAAAAATCGATACTCACTCACCAAATAGTCTTAATTGCTATTGATTATTATTGATTTTTACAGATAATCAATAACTGATCAGTAATACGTGTTAGTAATTAATAAGCTTTTAATAGTAAACTGTAGTAAAAATGATACAAATTTGAAACATTTAATTTGTGATAATATAAAGACATACGTAGCAATAAAGTTTTGTTAATGGTTTGTTAATTCACATGGCGCGTTTTATTGAAAATAACATTAAAAAATTTCATAATCAATTAACTCAATATTAATCAATAGTATACAAAAATTTGGTTTATCAACGGAGTTGATAATGTAAATTGACCACCGTACAGAGATTCTAAAAGCTGACGTTTCGAGCGTTAGCCCTTCGTCAGAGCGAATCGAGGGATTGTGGGTTACGTGTAGTTTTTATAGTAGAGTAGGAGCTACGCTATTGGTGGTAACATGGCAACGTGAAAAGTAGGAATATATTAGTTAAATGTTAGAATATATTAGTTAATTTAACTAATATATTCCTACTTTTCACGTTGCCATGTTACCACCAATAGCGTAGCTCCTACTCTACTATAAAAACTACACGTAACCCACAATCCCTCGATTCGCTCTGACGAAGGGCTAACGCTCGAAACGTCAGCTTTTAGAATCTCTGTACGGTGGTCAATTTACATTATCAACTCCGTTGATAAACCAAATTTTTGTATACTACTTCCCCACCGACGCAGCACCACAGTTTCTTTAGAAACTACCCCTTCTTTCATTAATCAATAGTAATCAATGATAATCGATAAAAATCCATACCCACTCAACTTTTAGGCATTGATTTTTATTGATTTCCAATATCAATCAATTAATTGTTAATTGATTTTTTTGTTGTTTCCTTTCTGTACTCCTAGATTCACAGCCTTCCTTACAATAGCAGCGTGCGGGAGCTTTATATGGTTTACGGTAAGTAAATAAATCACGGTTGCCTTGCAGTTGAGACGGGTAGAGTTTGGAAACTCCTTTCGATCAATACATTCGATCTCGAAACATAGAGCAACGAGCAAGCGTACAACATTCACACAGTCACTTCCAGAGACCAGACTCAGTTTTAAACGAGTTATTTAATACGTTTCAGCTCGCATGAATGACCTTTGAATTTCGACCCAATCCCAAGTGTAACAAGGCTACCATTAATTATGGAGGGAAAATCATTTCATTTATCAACAATAAGTCTGAATTAATATGATCACAAAATGCGTCCAAGAAAACAAGCTCTTCGCTACCAATATAAGCGTTAATCCATTCGTCATTAATTTTGAATTTTATCGTGAAAACGATCTCTGAACGCGCGGCAATTTTAGTGTGATGATGATTGCTTAGTGGTACAACTTCACTACTTGACTCTCTTTAATAATAATAATAATAATAATAATAATAGACTTTGCAATACCATATGATAGCCGTATTGAGGAGAAAGAAGTCGAGAAGATAGTAAAATACCAGGATCTAGCAAGAGAATTGAGGAAGTTATGGAAAATGAAAACAATGGTAATTCCTATTGTAATCGGAACATTTGGAACAGTTCCAAAGGATTTAAAGAGGAGACTAAAGAATAGTGGTATAGAGACAAAGATAGACGAGCTTCAGAAAAGTGTGATTCTGAACACGGCAAGGATTCTTAGGAAGGTCCTATAAGTTTGAGGAGACTTGTTGTCACCAAGCTTCCTGGAGTACTGAAGATCCATTGGAAATCCAATGTGCGAAAACAAGATAATAATAATAATAATTAAAACAATAATAATAATAGTAATAATAATAACAATAATTTCTTTTGACTTTGATAGCCCCAAGAAAAATGACAACGCCACCCGCAACAAATGCAGCGCATCCCACGTCTGGTAAGTGTAAAGTCTCCTACTTATCATTGATGTTATTGGGCAAGATCCGGACTCAACCGTTTTTTCAAAAAAAAAAATTATTATCATTATTACTATTATTTATTCAATATAATAATAATAATAATAATAATAATAATAATAATAATAACAATAATATTACAATTATGATGATGATGATGTCAAATCTTTACTTCTTAATATGTCTTTGATAGCCTCCAAACATATGACAACGCCAAGTCTACCAGGTGCAGTTGACACCACGTCAAGTAAGTTTAGTCTCGTAGTTATCGTTAATTTTTCAACCCTAGACAATGATCACAATTGGGCGAGATCCGGAGTCAACATATGATTTAAAGAAAATATATTATTATTATATATTACTTATTATTTATTTAATATTATTATTATTATTATCCTCATTATGTTTTACTTCTAAAAGCTTAGTGTTGATGTTCATTACTCCATCTACTTCGGTGAGAGAGAACAAGACGGGTTAGACGCAGTTAGACGGGTCTCACAGGGTCTTCTTCCAGGGTGCTCAACATGGAGCCACCAGTCTCAAAATTCTCGCTGTCCTTAATAAGGTTGGTTTCTGGGCATGTTCTATCCTCTTTGCAATCCCAATATCTTCAACAAACTACTCAAATCCGGTTGCCATCACCCCCAATGCCCCTACAACTACTGGTATGACAGTTACAGTAACCTTCTTCATCGCTAATATTCACGCTATTTCTTTTACCGGCTTGTACTTCTCATCCTTCTTTTCAAATTCTTTATCGCTTACTCATACGTCCCCAGGTATAGCTACGTCTATGATCTTTGTCTCTCTACTCGTTTTGTCAACGACTACAATGTCTGGTCTACGAGCTTCATACATCAAATCACATTGAATTGAACAATCCGCCAAGATCTTATATTCAATATACTCAATGACACCTTCTGGCTTGCGCTCGTAGGAGCGACGGTGAGGAGCGTACTTGTCACGTTGCCAATGCACATATCTAGCTACATTGTCGTGCCTTCTTGTCTTTATTTTTTGAGCCACGTTGCTACACCGTGACTCACTCACAATATGCGAAACCGTCTGGTTTTTGGTACCACACATTCTACAAATGGGCCGGCGATTCGACACTGTTATCTACGTCTGGAACTTTGTGTAATTAGTTCTCAATGCTTGTTACTGAGAGCTGCCTCTGGGTGTCCTTTCAGATCACTTTCCTCAATCACAATCAGGTATTATTTCTATCCATCCTATCCATTTCCCGAAGGTATTGTCCCTGCATTGCTTTCTCTTTCCAGTTATTTAACCTTTTCTATTCATCTTTCTTCTTAAATTCTTTTGGCTGTCGCATTTTGACTGTGAGTACATTAAACATCCGCATATAAGAACAAGTGGATTAAGGACATCAGGCTGAAATTTGGCCAATAGAGCACCATATAAATAAGAACAAATTAAGCCTGATAAGTAAGTGTTCTTAATATAAAGGGAAAGGGTGTTATGATGAGGAAACAATACAGTACAGTAACTTATATCAAAGTACTATGGTGTTCAGGACCATTACAAACTATAAAATCTATCGAAAAACAGCAATGTATGCATGGCTGCGGGGATTATTATTATTATTATTATTATTATTATTATTATCATCATCATTATCATTCACGACAGATATAGTCACGGCAATGCTGGAAACTTTAGTCTTATCATCAGACTAATAATAATAATAAATTAATACAATAATAATAATCATCATCATCATCATCATCATCATCATCATAATAATAATAAAATTTATTCCTATAGCCCCTAAACACTTCTTGCCCTAGGCGCTTTACAATATTTATATGCTTAATATAAAAACCTATTTCTTAAAAGTTACATGTATCAAGTACTCCCAACCAACCCTAAACAAAAAACCTAAACATCATAAGCTAACTTACATAAATGAGTTTTTAGCTCCTTCTTAGAACTGCCCACGACACTGGATTGTCTTATGTTCAATGGAAGCTAGTTCTACAGTTTCGGGCCGGCGACTGAAAACGCGCAATCACCATACCACTTAGTGCAAGTTCGACTCACTGCAAGAAAGTTCTGCGAAGTAGACCTAGGCGTCCGTGTAGACGTTCTATAGCGTAACATAACACTTAAATAAGAGGGTTCCATACCATTTAGTGCTTTGTAGACTAAGAGTAAAATCTGATAAATAATTAAATATTAAACCCGTAACCAATGGAGACTTTGAAAAACAGGTGTAATGTGATTATATTTTCTAACGAAAGAAACGACGCGAAGAGCAGTATTCTATGTCAGCTGTAACTTATTCAACTGATAGGCAGACGGTCCGTACAATAACGAATTACGGTGGTCCAGTTTTGAGCTAAATGCATGTGTTAAGATTTCCATAAATTCCTTTGTTAGGAATTTTCTGATTTTGCTAATATTTGTACTTTGAAATATGATCATTCAAGGACAAATCTGTATCTAAGATTACCCTCAGATTTCTTGCACTGGGCTCCGGTGTAATCAATTCATCAGCAACTGCGACAGAGTCCAGCTCAGGTGCCACACGGAACTTCGAGGTGAAAAACAAGCAGCTCAGATTTATCTTGATTGAGTTTTAGGCCATTGTGCAACATCCAAGAATCGATGTCTCTTACGCAGAGCTCAACTTTGGATTTAGCCAAGTAAAGATGATCGAACGATCCTGTCTTGAAGGAGACATACAACTGTGAGTCATCCGCGTAGAGATGTTATTGGAGGTAACGACGTCTGATTATCTTGCTAATGGGGGATGTGTATGCCAAATAGAGTAACGTTCCCAGGACGGAACCCTGAGGTACGCCCCGATCCAGACTACGAGGTAAAGACTTGCAACCTTCAACACAAACATACCGCTTGCGAGATGTACGATAGGACCGAAACTAAGCCAACAATGTACTCCTGATTCCAAAAATGGTGGACAGTCTAGAGAGCAGGATCGAGTGCGCTACGGTATCAAAGGCAGCTGATAGGCCGAGTAGCAGGAGGATTACAGAGTGCCTACTGTCAATGGCGCACAGGATGTCACTTTTAACCTTGACTAAAGCTGTTTCAGTTGAGTGGAAAGCTTTATATGCTGACTAGAAAGGCTCATCTAGATGTTGGTCAAAACATGACGAGTAAATTGGTCAGCGGCAGCTTTTTCAACAACTTTTGAGACCATCGGCAGATTGGATATCGGGCGAAAACTCTTAGTCAGCATCAGGCTTCTTCAGCGAGGTAAGCAATTCAGCCAACTTAAAAGACTCAGGCATAGCTCCCTTCGTTAGTACTGGGTAGATTGACAATCCTGGTTATTACGGGGAGAAGTGTGTCCAAACATCCCTTCACAACGAAGGCTGGAAGTGAGTAAAGATTACAGGATTTGCATGACGATTTAGAGGCAAAGCCCCTCACGCCCTCCAGAGACACTACTCTAAAATCATGGAGTAGGACAGAGCATGTCTCATCTCAGCAAAACGGTTTGCCAATATATCATTGTCCTGTGCAGAAGGATAACGCCACGCTGTGTTCTTATGAAGTAACTTGTTAACAGTCTCGAAGAGTAGCTTCTGATCACTAGCATTTTCCCGAATAATTGATGTATAATACGAAGGCTTCAGATTGTCGATTAAGTTAGTGACTACTCTGCACTGGTACACATAATTCTCCCGGTCTACTTCCAAAACCGCTTTTAACCATTTCCGTTCCAGACCTCGCCTCTTGCCTTTCTGTTCCGCCACTTCCGGTGTGTACCTTGTAGCGGATGGTCTAATGGCCACACACTTTGACTTCAGAGGTGCATGCAATGACAGAAAAACACTATGGAGAGGCAAGAATGTCCTAAAAGAAACAATTTAGATTAATGGATCGTAATTACCGGAATTGAACCATTTTCTTGGCATACGCAAGTTCCCGTAAGTTCAAATCACAATGAATTGCTTAGTCATCAGAGATCGCAGGATCACGAATCGATATTTTTCTCACGATTGAGTACTCAGATCTGTGATTACAAGGTCAAGGGTGTGACCGTCCTTATGTGTAATGCCATTAACATGCTGTTTGAGATCAAGGGCTCCAAGCATATTAGCAAAACGTTTCGTCTGATAGTCATTAACATCATCGACATGAAAATTGAAGTCCCCAATGAAGATGATCGGGCCTGGATGTTTCGCTATCTAGGGTCTTCTCAAGTAGCGGTGAGAACTCCTCATAAAACATGAGCTCACACTGGACGAAAAAATGTATTTACACCAAATTTGCACAGCGCAAATATAATGCAAACAGTTGCTTCTATATTCACACTGGTGTGCAAATATGGTAGCAAATGTGGCATTTACCATGTTTGCTACAGGTTTGCTCTAGAGTAAATATATGTTTGCATTGTATTTGCGTTGTGCAAATTTGGTGTAAATCCGTTTTTTCATCCAGTGTTAAAGGTCTTATATTGCTCACAGATGATCCCGTTTACCCGAAGACTATCCTTAAAGAGCAGTCTAACACCCCCACCCCTCTCCTGAGTCCTGGGGTTATGAGGAAATCTATAACCTGTAGCACACGGGGTACCCATATCGACCATATCAGAGTCATCGTTATGAAACCAAGTTTCAGTCAAAGCCAGGACATCGATATTATTGTCAACCGTGAAATCCTTGATTGTCATTGCTTTATTGCCAGCTAATCTAACATTAAGATGAGATAGGCGTAGACACATGGCGATGCTTCCGACTTTGCCGCTGTCATTGCAGACACGCTTTACTGGTATAATGTTCCAAGGCTCACGCGTGAGCGATGATGATTTTGTGTTGTACGACCTATATTATCATAGCGTACATCATCATCATTATCATTTTCCCCCGCTCAAGTTATCAACTCTCTGGGGTGCTTCTGTCAGTGTTCCTCCTAACAATTGCATAAAGTCTGATGTAGCCATCATGGTCCTTCTCAACTGCTGGGCATCTAAGCCCAGTAGGTTTTCAAACTTCGTTCACTTGGGTGAGTTAGTGTTAAACAAAAGCTGCTTTTGTAGCTGATCATTTTCCATCCTGCAGATGCGGCCAAGGTATTTCAGTTGCTACTCGTAGCAAGTTAGCGCTATAGATTGAGTCTTCGTTTTTTAGCGCAAGTCAGCATTGGACATGTTGTAACTCCAGTCCACTTTTCCTTCAACATTAACATTTTGGGAACCAGGTGTGTTCTTCCGCTTATAACCACCCTTGATCATTTTTCTTAGGAACCCATGCCAGATTTTTTTACCTCTATTTTATTGACATCACTGGCAGACATCTGCCACGCTTAAACGCTATACAAAAGGCGGGATCGAACACATGGCACTAGGAACTTGACCCGGGTTTTTAAAAGGATACGGTGGTCGGTTAGAACATGCTTTAGTTCGAATTCGTTCCATTTCATGAATGCGGCACCAATTCTAGTGTAGAGGAAACAAGATGATTCAGTGTTGCAATTACGTACTAATGGAGTATCCAAGGTATTTAAAGGTACGAACATTCTTAATATCTCTACCACCCTGAGGGATGATGCTCAGTTGGCATTTCACATGTTCGTCAACATTGAAGGCCATTGTTTCCGTCTTTACGTATGGGATTTGTAACCCAAAACGGATGTAGGTGGTGGCATCATACACTTGGAGGATGTTCTGCAATTCCTCGATGGATTCAGCGAATGTGGCTTGATCATCCGCGAAAGGAATCTCAGTAATGCGATTTGCCCCAGACGCTCGTGCTTTCTTACTTGAAGCCTGTGTCTGGATACATTTCCGCTATCTCATGGTGTGCAACTCTGATAACAAAGCCCAGGGAGATATTGAAAATGGATGGAGACTCCAGAGTGCCTTGCCGACATCCCACAAGGGTGTCAAACATCCGATTTGTTCCTTTGATGCATGCTTTTGTGCCAGTGTATAGGGCACTCAGGACTGCTACAATTTGTGGACACTTGAGGCGAATTGCGAATGGCAAGTCGTACGCAGCCTTAAGGTCTACAAATGCGGCAAACAGTGGTGTTCTTGTTTTACTAGATGTTTCGAGCACTTGGCGCAGGATGAAGATAGCATCAGTGGTTGATCTATTGGACCGGAAACTGTATTGAGTTGGCAGGAGTATGAACTCATAGGCCTCGCGAGCTCTCTCGACCATTATTGCTGACACAACTTTAGACATTGTTGCAATGATACTCAAGCCTCTGTGGTTTTCTGCACACGAGCGGATGCCTCGTTTGTAAAGACATGTCATGCTGGCCGTAAGCCATCTAGGATAGGATAGGATAGGATAGGATAACTTTATTTAGACACGGTAAACTCATCAGTCGCAACTATAAAAACTTAATTAATTACCAAATTAATTATAAAAACTTTATTAATTACTACAAATTATACGACGACTACAACTACATTATTCAAAATTGCTTTAAATAATCAATAAATGTATCTCAATGGTACATGGAGGTATGTCCATACTAGCGTTACCAGGATCAATAAATACTTCAGTAGTCTTTCCGATGTCGCGTATTTGAGATGCTCAGCGTACAGTCTATCTGTTCCTCTACATTTGCCATTCTTAAGCTTTTTTACCCCCGTCTCAATCTCCGAGCGGTCTGGTACTGATGTGTCAATGACGGGAAGGTCTTCAGGTGATAAAATGTAGGAGTGATCTTCTGGTCGTTCCAGTTCTGGTTGCGGGTCATAGCTACAGGGGCCAAAATGTTAGAGAAGTGTTCCTCTAGTTTTGACGGAGATATCAGAGGCTTATTTGATCTTTCGAGCGATGTGTGCTGCTTCATCAGTCTGAACTCCCCTTCTGCTTTACGTTGTTCACTTGCTAAATTGACCTCGTCTGACTGAGTTTTAAAGTACGCATTCTTGAGCTTTGCACGCAGTTTCTTAACTTCCTTCGTTAGCGACATCCGTTTGGTTGGATGCTTTTCCTCGCGGCGTTTCAGCAACAGGTCCTGGTATTCCTGGTTTGCCCATGGCTTTTCGTGAGTATGGTGTATTCTAGAGGGGATGGTTTCTCTAGAGGCCTGTTCTATCGCATCAGCAATAAACGCCTCTAGGCTCTCATCAATTTGTTCTGATTTTGGTCCAGGCGCAATCGATTGATTCAGTTTAACACTGTATCTGGCTCAAATATTTGGATCATCTCTCAGATCTTACGTCCTGGCTGTCATTTGACGGTGTTTTCTTGGAAAAGATCTGTTCGGCTCGTCTTTTTGTCCGAAAAAGGGCGTGCATCACTACGACGTGGTGGTCAGATTCAAATATTTCGCTCTAGCTGCTTGGGATACGCCCTGCAATTTTTAGTCGCCCGTTTAATGTACCACTCTCCCACGATGTAGTCAAGTCTCCGTTTGTAACCGAGATTAGATACAAATGACTATCTATGCTCGTCAGATTTTGTTGCAAACATGGTGTTCAATAAGAAAAGCTGTACGGGAATGGAATGAGGAGCATTGTTCAGTCGTTAATTTGATACATGAGCAGGTCGAATGGTAGATCTTACAGGAATTTTCTGACCACTTGAAGAATCAGGGCCGGGTAAAGGGTGAACATCTCCGCTCAGAAGGATCAAAAGCACCAGGTAGTTGAAACTTGCATTGGAGTCAGGATAATAATATATGCAGCTTTTCAAAAGTTTCATTTTAAACAAAACCCTTGTCACTCCTCTTTTGATCACACAAAGAAGCTGGACACCTCTGTTTGTAGAATCTACTGAGTGTAGCAATTCTCCAGGGATAGCCTCATTAGTGAGCAATCCAGTGAGCAATTATTATTATTATTATTATTATTATTGTTATTATTATTATTATTATTATTATTATTATTATTATTATTATTATTATTATTATTATTATTATTTGAGATCTTTATTTTCTTATCTGTGTTTGATAATCGCTAAAAATATGACAACGACAAGCCCACCACGTACTTTAACTGCTGATCCCATCACCGGTAAGTTTAGTCCGGTCGTTGTCAATAAATTTTAACCTCGGATATTGCGTTTTTCGCCTTCTGATTGGTTGTCAGTGAATGTGTTGCATGGGTTATTATTATTATTCAGGGAAGATACAGTCACGGCAATGCTGGAAACTTTAGTCCCATGATCACACTAATAATAATAATAAATTATTATTCATGTTATTATTATTATTATTATTATTATTATTATCGTTATTATTATCATTATCATTATCATTATCATTATCATTATCGTTATCGTTATAGTTATTATTACTATCACTATTATTATTATTATTATTATTATTATTATTCATATTATTATTATTATTATTATTATTATTATTTGAAATCTTTATTTTCTTATCTGTCTTTGATAGCCGCTCAAAATATGACAACAACAAGCCCTTTACGTACTGTAACAGCTGATCCCATCCCCGGTAAGTTTAGTCAAGTCGTTATCATTGAAGTTGAACCTCGGATATTGCGTTTTTCACCCTCTGATTGGTTGTCAGTTAATGTGTTGGATGTGGTATTATTATTGTTATTATTACTGTGTTATTGTTATTATTATTCACCACAGATATAGTCACGGCAATGATAGAAACTTTAGTTCCATTATCAGACTAATGATAATAAATTATTATTCATGTTATTATTATTATTATCATTATTATTATTATTATTATTATTATTACTATCAAATAAAAATAAATAAAATTATGATATTTGGCTAGAATAAGGCAATAATTAAGTATTTCCCACTTTCTTGATTTTTAGTGCCAACCACAGAAAATAACGCTTTCGGGTAAAAGCAAATAGTGAGGCAGTGTGACACATGCATGGTGTTAGAGCTTCCAAGTGAATGTTGAAGGTCTTGGGCCGGGCAATTATTTGATCCCCCCTATTTGCCTATTCAAGTCACCCGCGGGCTTGCCATTTGCAATCGAGCTTTTTAGTCTTGGTACTCAACTTAAAAAGAATTAGTTCTCTAATGTCAACTATCAACATCATTTTTGCATCTCTAGGCATCATCAAAGCTGTGGCAATATCGATTGGAGCCCTTATTGGTTTAGTTTTGTGTATTTACACATGCAACAGAATCGATATCTGCAAGAAACCAAGCCCTAAACCAGTGGCACCTGAAGGTTGAGTATCATCGTTGCCGATTCGTTTAGCGATAAAAGATAAAATTGAACTCTAACTTCGCTTTATCAATTACTTAACCAACCTTGCACCAAGAGAACTCAAAGTATATCAAACGTGCAAAAGAATCTTTCAATGCAGGCAGGAGAAGGGGAGCCTCTATGTCCCATACATGGCCTAGGAGTCAACCCTTTCCCGAGTAGATTTATTTGTAGAACGCCTCCTTTGGGAGATTCAGCACAGCGTCTAGGGAAATATGAAACTTTTCGCCGGAAAAACCTGTTACGAAAAATAAATTTACTCGGAAAAGGATTGATCCAAGGAATTAGTAGAGATCTAAGCTTCCCTTGACGAACACCTTGTGCAGGACATCCCGGGACCCGGGTTCCCTCAGTGAAAGAGAAGTGCAGAAACTCAGTAATGTAGCAGCTCTCGTAACCTGCTATTGCTTGGTATAATTGTAAGCAGCCTATATTGTTTTTAAGTCTAAGTCATTATTGTTTAGTCTTTTGGTTTTAGCTTCGGTGTGGAACCATTCACATTATACCTTACGAGAGCTGCTGCATGACTCCACAAGTTCCATCTTTTTCTTTTTCCATTCAATGGACAATGGTATAGCCTTTTGTTCTTTCTCTTATCCTCGTATTTATCAAATGAACAAATTAGAAAACTCTTAATTAACTACAATTCTGGGAGGTACAGAATGATTATTGTTTTTAATGGATTAACTTAAATGTGCAAATATGGTTTCAGAGCATTAGGGTCTGTGGAGCAAAAAAAAATGAAAGCAAGTGGGAATGAGGGTCCCATTCCCACCCCCAAATACTTAGAGTGCGTTGTTTGAGGAGAGCAGCGATATTTTCTTTGTTTACTTGTTTATTCATTCATTGAAGGCGGGTCAGCTTATAGCTTTAGCAAGTGCAAAACAAGCAATCCTTCACGAAGAAGCGGGTTGTTGTTTCCCTAAGATCAGTG
Organism: Montipora foliosa; assembly: GCF_036669935.1. Taxonomy (NCBI): domain Eukaryota; kingdom Metazoa; phylum Cnidaria; class Anthozoa; order Scleractinia; family Acroporidae; genus Montipora; species Montipora foliosa. Next base: position 43,929,560 of record NC_090877.1, on the reverse strand, counting down.
AAGAAACTCTTCCTCATTTTGCCCCAGTGTCTAGCTGTGAAAGCGCAGTGGACACAAAAATTGAAGTTTATTGCTTTCTGGTTAGCAACAGATAACGAGCAAGTTCACAAAAGTGGATAATTAGCGAGGGTAATTGAGCTTTTACGGTTTCGCGACTTGCAGCAGACTGACATTTACCTCAACATATTAGCGCCCTCACATTGTTTCACTTCAAATTTTGTGTCACTAGGTTATGAGTACGCCGCGTTCCTGGTATTCAGCTCCCATGACTGGAGATGGATGAGGAGGATTCTTAATCTTCTGGAAGAACATCATATTAAGTGCTGCGTACATTACAAAGACTTTCGACCCGGTATACCGTTCGTAGACGAAATGGCGAGATGTGTTAATAGCAGTCAAAAAGTCCTGGTCTTATTTTCAAAACATTTCTTGGCAACCCCGTTTGGCGATTTCGAGATGAGACTAGCCATTCATCGGATGGTAGAAAGGCGGGACAACTGTTTGGTCATCATCAAAATCGATGATGTGGATCATAATAATCTACCTCGAGAAATTCGCAACTTTAACTTTATCGACTGCACCAGCCTCTTGGAACGACCCCATTGGAAAGCAAGGGTACTCAACCTCTTCCCACATCGATCCAAGATTGATTTGGTCAGCGGCAATGATAACGAGATCACAGAAAGACCAGGCTTGGTGAGAAGTGTGAGCACGGTTAGCAGTGCGACTCAGATATCAACAGTGTAACGCGAATATTTCTTACTGCTGCTGCTGGAAACACACGCGGCCCAAAGTCAAAAGATGAGTGCATTTTTTGAACGTTCCTCGCTATGCGGGGACGGCCAAGTTTGAGAATTATACCTTAGAAATGCACACGGCGAGCAACCGTAGACGGTATACGTTGGATCAAGCTAGTGGTCTGATCTTTGTAATGTAGAAACCAAAGAAGACAAGAACAGGAACCGATAAAAAAAAAGTTATTTTAATTTTGCGTGCTTCATTTCCCGCACTGGTCAAGTTGCTTTTTTAACGCTCACTGGGTAGTTACGTTGATTGCAAATATTCTAAAATTTAAATGTAAAACACATTTTGAAAACCACAGGTCCGCCAGCACATCAATGCCAACAGATGAAGTTTGGTACATGCCAATCACCCGACTCAAACTTAGACTGTTTGGACACATCTGTCGCATTCTGGTCCCGAACATTATCTTCCTTCTAATAAAATCGCTTGCTCTGAATCCTTTCCGAATACCTAACTTGCTTGTGAAGATATATTTGGGCAAATGGAACTAACGGTGGATACCCAAAGTTCACATGCATTTTCGTGATGTACGTCAACTGAAGATATGTAACTCGGGCTGTGAAGAGCTCTTTTATTTATTTTTCATTCCACAGTAATTCAAATAAATGTGCTACGTAGTCCGGCTCATACGAAAAGACACTTTGCACGGTAGAGGTAGAGATTTTCGCTCGGGATTCCTCATCACATGGTCGCTGTGTGAAAAAAAAAACAACATTAAAAGCAAGCTGAACAAGCCATAACATCAAGTGAACCCGGTGTGGCCAACACATCATCCATGCGCAGAACCATTTTTAAGCCTATCGGAGTCACCGCTTTACATGAAAAGCTTTCCTCCACACTGCCATGAGTACAGTTCAGAAGCCCATAACCCATGCCAGAACTGTCGATCTCTATCATTTGGACTTGCCCCATCAGATTACCGAATCAACTCAATTTAGAGTACGGGTCCCCCCAAATTATGAACAGTTAGATTGGACCGGATGACAACAACGCCTCTGGTTGGTCTGCAACCGAGACCCACACGAGGTATTGCTCGGGCAATGCAAAATCATACAACGCGCAGAGAATACAATACCGGCACGTTTTCCCCGCTAATCTAACAGAAGCCGTTTTAAAAATAGATAATACTGTAACAGAAAACTGATGAGACGTCTGAGTTATGGGTAGGTTTAAAACTGGGTACCAGCAGTATACTGCAGCTGGTAACCCTGCCTGCGATGGACTCTTTCTTTCCTAACATGATTTTGAAGATTTATATTATCTAGTTGACGTCCGTCGGTCATTCGTGCTGGTGGTGAAAACAGAATATTTGCAATTTGAGATTTGGGTTGCCTCTTGTTACAGGTTTTTTTTTTTTTATCGTTCACGCAGTTGCGTCCGAATATTCACGCAAACATAAAAGGATTATTGGTCCCATTTTCTGTAGTAAACTAGCATTTAGCATAACACACAAGATGGCGGGTTTCAACCACTTTATTACCAAGGCATGATGGGTAAAGCCGCACCCAAATACTAACATGTTACACTGCTTTTTCCCACAAATGGGATAGAAAACACAACAGTACTGCGACATAAACAGTAATCTCAGCTACAAATTAAGTCGGTCCACTGGTTTCTTGATTCTAGACGATCGCCTCAAAACAACTGGTGATGACATGTCCTCAGCCCCTTGGTCAAAACTAGGCTCAGATTTAACATCTGCAGCACTAACGATCTCTCAACTGCACCATTAGATTGAGGATGGTATGGTGGAACTAGAGTATGTTTGAACCCGTTTTTGCTCATAAACTTGGAAAATTCGTTAGAAATAAACTGAGGTCCATTATCAGAAACCACTTCTTCTGGCAAGCCATGCTGGGCGAATATAAAACGTAGTTCATCCACGGTACGCTCTGTGGTAGTTGACGTCATGTTTTACCTCCAGCCATTTTGAATTGCTATCAATCACTACTAGGAAATGATCAGATCCCTTCTGACAAAAATCGAGGTGAATAGGTTGGAAAGGACGTGTCGGCCACTTCCACGGTATTAAGGAAACACTAGGAGGAGAACTTCTTACGTTCTCGCAAACCGTGCATAATTTCACTGCTCTCTCAATTTCGTCATCCATTTTGTGCCATCATACACATGTGCGGGCAATAGCCTTCATTGCACAAATACCAGGATGCTCCCAATGCAATTCCTTTAAGATTTTCTCTCTGAGCACATATGGAATGATTACCCTAGAGCCCCAAAGAACGCAGTTCTGTTCACAAGAAAGCTCCCACCTACGATTGTAATAGGGTTTGAGTTCTTTCTCGTCGCATTTTTCGCACCATCCCGACCGGACGAAATCAAGTACTCGACTCTGTAACGGGTCCGATCGGGTGGCTTTGCCGATATCTTTGGCTGTTACTGGGAAGTCCCCATCGATAGCACCTACACTGTAGATTTCACTTTCGCCCCCAATCTTGGAGTCTTCATGGGGTAATCGGGAGAGCGCATCACAGTTACTATGTTGCTCCGACCTTCTGTATTCAATACAATAATCATAAGCAGAGAGAACAATGGCCCATCGTTGCATGCGGGCAGCTGCTAACGTGGGAATTGCAGCCTTAGGGCCCAAAATAGCTAACAAAGGCTGGTGATCGGTTATTATAACGTGAACTTTCGTCCGTACAAAAACTGATTATTTTTTTTTTACTCCATACACAATGGACAGAGCTTCTCGTTCTATTTGAGCATAGTTTCTCTCGCTGGGGGTTAGGGTACGGGAGGCATAGGCTACTGGCCTCTCCCGCCCGTAATCATCCATGACATGACTTAGTACAGCTCCTAGGCCATAACGTGATGCTTCACAGGCCAGCCGTAACTCCCTATTCAAGTCATAGTGAACTAATAGTGAATCGCTAGTAAGACTTTCCTTACAGCCCTCGAAAGCTGTTTGACATTCCTTTGTCCAATCCCACGGAACATTCTTTTGCAAAAGCTCAGGCAACGGTGCTAATGTTGTGGCTAGACCTGGCAGGAAAGAATGATAATATTGTACCATGCCTAGGAAAGACCTTAATTCTTTTACGTTCCGAGGGGCTGGTGCTTTCCTTACTGCATTTCTTTTCTCTCGCATTGGTTGGAGACCTACTGCGTTTATTTTTAGACCTAGGTAAACCACTTCAGGTTTTAAGAACTCGCATTTGGACAGTTTTAGATGCAAATTGTATTTCTGCAGCCTGTCCAAAACCTCTGCGAGTACTTTAAGATTCTCTTGCTAATCATTGCCTCCCACCAATATATCATCCTGCTTACATACACATTTCCCGATTCACTGGAGGATTTGGTCCATTTTGGCCTGAAATATTTTTGGGGATGATTTTACACCATAGGGTAGTTTCTTGTGTTTATAGTCAAGTATTCTTGACTTTCTTCGTCAACATTCAGCTGTGCGTATGCGTGGGATAGGTCAAGTTTGCTAAATACCTTTGAACCAACAAGGGAAACATGCAAATCCTGAGTGGTGGGTAAAACAGATGGCTCGTCCTCCACAGCCTGATTGATAGTCGCTTTGTAATCACCGCAGATTTTCACTTTGTTATCGGACTTCGGCACTACCATAATTGGGCTCGCCCAACTTGACTCGTCAGTTTTCTCAATCACCCCGTGTTTTTCAAGTTTGTCTACTTTTTTTCTACTTGTTCTTTCAATGCATAAGGAACTCGACGGGCGTTTACAAAAATTGGCTTTACATCCCCTTTTATAGTGATATGTGCCTCAAGCCCCGTCATGCTTGCATAATTGTCGCTGAACAAATCATTATATTTTGACAGAAGAGCTTGTAGTTGACTCTCGAAACCGGCCTTGTTTTCACTGGGGACACTAAAAATCTCACCCCATGCCAATTTGATTTGACTCAGCCAATTTTTGCCAAGTAGAGTAGGCTTTCCGCCGTAATTAACTGCTATTACTACTACTACTGGTAGTGAATAGTGATTGTTGTTATAAACATCACACTGCATTTCACCTGACACATCAAGCCGTTCACCTGTGTATGTCCAAAGCACTACCTTAATTTGATGCTGTTAAGGGTATGTCTGGAAACTTCTCTTGATATAAACTGTGTGGCATTATGGAATAGTCTGTAGCAGTATCTACCACCATTTTACAAGATTTCCCATTGATTACCATGTCTACCGAGTAACCTTGGGAATTGGGGCTGTTTGTGTCAAGTGAGTACAGTACTAACCCTAAACCAATCTTAGAACACCGATAACATTTTGCAGACGTGAATTTACATGACTGACCTGAATGTTTACCCCAAAACATTGTTCGTTGTTCTTAATGTCCTTTGTTGTCAACTGGTTCACTTGCGAACCCTCGCTTGTCGTAGGGTGTATCCGGAACTCCTGGGTGTTTCTCTCAGCCATCTCCATAGCCTTGGCAATCCTGCAAGTCTTCGCGAACGTCAAATCCTCTGTGTTCAGCAGTTTATTTTGTATCTTCGGGTTGCTGAGTCCGCAGACTAATCGGTCACGTAGAGCTCTATCCAATAACTCAACATAATTACAATGAATGGCCAACGCCTTTAACGCCAGCACATAATCCCCGATCGATTCTCCAGACTTTTGATTTCGGGTGCCAAAATGGAAACACTGTGCAATTTCTAAGGGTTTTGGATTGTAATGTTTCTCCAAAGCACTCACAATCTCAGTGAACGGAGTATCTTTGGGCTGCACAGGTGCCAATAAATTACTTAGAGTTGAATATACCTCCGCTCCCACCTCTGTGAGGAATATTGCACGTTTCCTCTCGGCCACCACTCGATTAGCTTGAGTGCTGCCCTATCCCGTTGTTTCTACGATGTTACTGACCGTGAAGAACATTTCCATCCTTTCCACATAGGAACAGAATGTCTCAGGCTCGGCAATGAACTCGCCCAGTGCACACACCCGAAAAGTCCACTTGCACCAGTGCTGGTCATTCTGTAAGCTACAACATACACAGTGTTGTCCGGAGATCCCTGCACTGATGACTGTCGGCTAATCGAGCAGGGTTTGGAACGTTACCAACCATATCAAGCCCCCCATATCAAGCCCCCCATATCAGGCCCCCCATATCAAGCCCCCAACCATATCAAGCCCCCCATATCAAGCCCCCCATATCAGGCCCCCCATATCAAGCCCCCTACCATATCAAGCCCCCCATATCAAGCCCCCCATATCAAGCCCCCCATATCAGGCCATGACATGGCACACCATATCAGGCCCCGACCAACCATATCAAGCCCCTGATATTCTATCATCAATACGACTTCATGACACACCTTATCAGGCCCCGACCAACCATATCAAGCCCCTGATATTCTATCGTCAATATGACTTCATGACACACCATATCAGGCCCCGACCAACCATATCAAGCCCCTGATATTCTATCGTCAATATGCCTTCATGACACACCAGATCAGGCCCCGACCAACCATATCAAGCCCCTGATATTCTATCGTCAATATCACTTCATGACACACCATATCAGGCCCCGATCCAATCCCGTCTTCGTCGCCAAAATGTAGTAAACTAGTTAAGCATAACACACCGTGAGATGGCGGGTTTCAACCACTTTATTACCAAGGCATCATGGGTAAAGTCGCACCCAAATACATATGTTACATTTTGGTAGTAGATTAACAAAGTTTTTAATTACTGGAAAAGACCACTGTTTTACTATTCACTTTGTTATTTACTCTAGTTAGCCTTTTTCATTCAAGGCAATTCTTATAAATGTTGTGTAACAAAAACTAGCCGTGTAATAAAATGCTGTAAAAATGCTGCTTTTTTACAGTATAAAATCTTAAAAAAGCAGCTTCTTTACTTAAAAATGCTGTTTTTTTACAAATAAATAATTTTAAGAAAGCTGCTTTCTAATGTAAAAACTGCTGCCCTTTTACAATTAAGGTCAATTAAATATTTGTAAAGAAGCTGTTTTTTACAGAAATTATATCTGTTAGTAGAAAGAAACAGCTTTGACAAGTACAGCAGCCGTAAATAATTAAGCAAACCGGCTTTTACGACAGTTACTGTTAATACATGGCATCAAGGAGTGTAAACCATACATTAGAGTGGGGTGTCTACAAACCGAAGACCGAAGACCGAAGACCGAAGACCAATAGAGTGGAACAGTAAATTTATTAGTTATCTTTCTGAAACAGAAAGTGAAAGCTGAGAGCTCTTCCGATTTAAATACCGTGGTACTGTGATCTTTGGTAGCCTATGTTAGCCATACCCATATCCTTTATTGACGACATCACAATTAGTTTAATCTCAGTATAAAAATTCGAGACAACATTTGGTTCAGGCCACAGTTTGTGACCGCATGCAAAAATTTTATAATTCAGTTTTGTAAACACACGGTCCGAGTGATACAACTTTCCAACAACTTATGCCAGTGTCCCGAATATTTTGTTGGCTTGTCAATAAATAATACTTGTACGACTAGCACGTGCTAACAAAATATTCAATGACTGGCATAAGTCGTTGGAAAGTTATAGCGGATTGTAAATTTCTTGCATCTTTACAGAACGTACGTGACATGTAAGAAAACGGTGTTTCGCATAAATGCCGCACTAATCAAAGGCAAGAGAAGACGATGTCCACCAATAAATAATACTTATACGGCTAGCAAAAGCCAACAAAATATTCAGGACACTTGCATAAATCGTTGGAAAGTTATAACGCTCAGAACGTTTTTTTTTTACAAAACTGAATTGTAAATTTCCCGCACCTTTACAAGACGTGACATGTAAGAAAACTGTGTTTCGCATTATGCTGCACTTATTATAGGCAAGGGAAAGTGATTTCTACTCATAAATAATACCTTTTTTTTTTCTAATTTGAGCCAAGGAACAGCGGCTCAATTCCCGGGTCTGGCACAAATACCTATTGTCTTGCCCCGTGTTGCCCGCCGTTTATAATTACGTCAAATGAAAATGTAAATTTAACACATTTTCAACAGACTTAAAGATATGAACTATCACTTTGCGGAGCCCCAGAGAGGATCCCTCCAAAAATTTTGAAATAGAAAAAAAAAACCACTTATAAGACGACTTATAATTTGTACGAAGAGACCTTTTACTTCTAATATATTTTTTTAATCATTTGAGACCGACTTGTGTACTTACGAGTCATGACTCATCACGATGACTTTTGAATCCACTCATAATTCGTCATAGCAACTTATATAAGTTGATTTACAACTCTCAAAAGTAAAAAGTCGATTTACAAGTCGCCATGAGGAGTTATAAGTCGACTTACAAGTGGCTATGACGAATTATGAATTCATTTATAAGTCGTCATGATGAGTTATATCAGTTGACTTGTAAGTACAGCGACTAGAACTGAAGTCGTTTTGGGCGGCGAGTTGTAAGTCAAATTCTTTTGATGGATGTCCCAACGGCGTCCCGTATGTCAAAGTACACGATAACATAAGAGTACAAGATAAGTGTTTTAGGCGTCACCTTTAGGTCCAAAGAACGTTCGAGGTTCTTGGAAAAGTTCAAACTTTTTCCGGGGAAAATGGCTTGTTTGAACAAATGTTCACATTTTCCTCTCTTGTTGCCATGGAAGCCGTCACAGAAGCAATAAATGGAACATATCTGCTTCTAGAGTTTGAAAGGTGTTGCACCGTAAACGAAGCCATGTAATTCACACCTAGAAAGGAGAAATGTTCGATGTTATCGTTGTTTTTGTATTTGTATGTTTTTTTCTCGTGATTATTCAAATAGCCACCGAACGTGACCAGTTATGATAACATGCATATGTCAGAAGCGCCTAACCGAGTCAATGAACAGTGACAATTTGTCAGCAATTTGCATTGTAATCAGTGCTTCCTTGAGGCATATAATATGTTAAAGAGATCCTTGGCAATCGGAAAATCAACACCATCATATGAATCGAGCGATGAAATTGCTTCATTTTACTTAACCAAAGCTTGCAGGTGATGTATTGCTAATGTCTGCCAGAAGGGGACAATTCGCCGGGATTCTCGCGTCTGCCCTCTTGGTTTTAATCCTTTGTGTTTTTTTGGCAAAATCGGTCCAAAATCAAAGAAAGACGAGATCAGAAGGATGTGTTCGGATATGCATGGATCCATTCCAACGCTTAAAACGAAAAGTAAGTAAAGATCCTGTATTTTCCGCTATCATTCACGAGTTACTCTTTTTCGCGGAATGGTTGTAAGACAGGCAGAGCAGACAAGCGGAATCTAATGGCCAATAGATAGATCATGGTTTTGATTTGGTTCAATAATTTAATTCAACTGCGAAGTTAGAAGCGACGTAAAATGATTCACGGCTTTGACGCTTATCGAAAAAAGTGCCTTATATCATAAGCGAAGTTGTCACAAGGCAATTCAAAAAATGCATTTACTTGAATTCCGCAGAGCCAGAATTTTGCATTATTGCATATCAAACGCAACAATTACAGCAGTTTTCTCTAAAGTCGACAAGAATGAACGTGTTTAAGACAATTGCCGCAAAATACTACGTGTACCGGTTACCCGCATCGAAGATAGCACCCGTGACTTAGAGAAAAGTGCGCTAACAATTGATGCAATATTACGTGATGTCATTCAGTTTGTCATGAAGGCTATTCCGAAAAGGGCATCCCGGAACATCACTGTCGAAGGAATCAAATTAACTTTAACTTGTAATGAAGTTCGTGAAAATGCCTACCTTTGCTTAATTCAAAACTGTGAAAAAGTGCTGTTATTGAGAATTTAATGGAACATACTAATCATGTATCAGTTATTGTATTGGTGCGTCGATATATCATGACGACGGAGGGCGATACATTAGTTAAGTGATTTCTGTCGACGAAAATTTTTGACAGTACTTGGGGACTTTAAGAAGCAATACAATCTTAACAGCTCCGAGGCTTTCATTCCGTTTTTTTAATTACTTATCCGTAAAGGAAACCAGTGGAGACTCGATGCCGCTGGGAGGTGGTCTAAGCTTCGGAATAATTGCTTTCCAAAGACAGATCATAATAACATTCTTCAACTGATTGTTCATGAAAAGGAATTTTTTGGCCACTAGTTACAGTAGTTACATTGACAATGAATCATTCTTTTAAGAACTAAATTAGAGGCTAACACAAGGTTACTAGCCATATTTCAAAGGATTGAAAATTACTGCCAAGAAAGATAACTCTTTACATCGTGAATAAAACAAAATATCTTACGTACATCAAATGTCGTGCCTCGACAGCATCCTTTTGCTTTAAACAAATCGACAATATTAACTATTTTTACGAAGTAATTTAATTCTTGTTTTTCGCAAATTAAATAGAAATCGATGTCCAGCCGTCAGAAAAACATGTAACTCTACAGCTTTGAATATTCTCGATAGAATCCTCAGAAAACAAAGCTTAAAAGCAAGGTGATTAATGCTGTCCTGAAAACAAAGCTGGGCTAAGGTATTTTAGGTATTCAACGACATCGGTTATCAAATCAACGACATCGGTTTTCAAAGTGCAAGACAAACTCAAGATTGTCGATGTTTGGAAGTGCAGATAAATTTATGTGATGTAAAGAGCCGATCCTTACGATTCACAAAAAAAAATGTTACTTCGCATCATCCGTGTCGTTCGACTCAGTTTTAGTTCAGTTGCGAAATTTGTGGTGGATCCTTAATTACACTGGGCTATCGTCGGCTCAGTTCTCGAGAATGTTTCAGACGACATCATTTTAAAGTTAAAGCGATATTCCACTGTTTGTTTAGCGTTTCTGTGGTTAAAAAAGCTTGGAAGAACTTCAATATTTCAACTACCCTTGTGATTTGACTTCAACGTTCTAAAAATATTCATAACAATTCACCGCAAGCCACGTATCATGGCGGCTCTATTTGCACGCATCACATGCGCATGTGATTCAAATATAGAAAAAGCCAGTCGGATAATATTCCATTAATCTTAAACTAAGACGAAAACATCATGGTTTTAATCAAATGATTGTGCAAAATATGTTCAAAACATTCATTATTATTATCAGAAGGCTATGCCGTTGCTGATATAAAAAGCGCTCTGATTGGCTGAGAGCGATGTTATTATTCTACGGTATTGCCCATGGGCCGATTACGAATTATTCAAGCAATAGTTACTATGAATGAAACACAAAATCAAAAGCAATTCTTACGCCAAGAGAGCACTTTATTGATTCCAAAGAACGTAGACGAAACTTAGCCTTACCAAACTGCAATCATTTTTCTCGAAGATAAATATACTTTTTGACACGTCAGTGGGGTTTCAAACGATGAGTGAACTGATAAGCGCTCGCATTATCGAATGTGAAGTGATCGTTTCCGAATCAGTCGAGTATAAAGCTATATAACAAACAAGATATTGACCTCGAACGTTTGGTGTTTCCGAAATATCTCAAGCCTCGGCCTTACTGTGTTGACCTCCCTATCACTTGGTCAATACTGCAAGGCCTCAGTTTCAGATTTCCCCGTTAAGACCTCATTCCAGGTTAATTAAGAAGTCATAAATGTATTCTGTAAATATTATTACAGTAAGTCCTACAGTAGTACATAGAAAACGATGCAAGTTAATCACGTAGAATATAAAAGGTACATAGCTTGCACTTAAAATCATAGAAGGGTTGTTTCTGGAGCTGCGGAAGCGGAAACAATTGAAGTCCCCGCTAAATTGACGTCAAATTTAAATTCCTTCAAAAACCACAGTGCTCCAAAACACGACAAGCTGGTCTTTTAAACATGACTTCAAAGATCACAAAAGCAAAACGGTTGTTTAGTTTGATGACTTAAGACATCTCCGTTTTCAAGATATTAGCGAGTTTAAGAAACAACAACGGCTACGGCTGCGACAACGCCACAAAACAATATCATTGGTTAAAAGAGGAAAAATAATCGCCCTGTGTGCATTTTATGGCTGCACCTGCATAACAACGTCACGTGAAATCACCAAAGTTGAAGTTTTAATGGCAACGTGAGCGTACAAATGTGAATCTTTCATTTTATATTTTAACTCTGAAACCGCTCGTATAAATTCAATTTCAGGATAGTTCGCCCACATTGTGCGAAGTGATCGAGATGCAATAACCGCGAAAGACTTCCGATGGTGCAAAGTTACATTTTGTTTGAAGTGACGGTTTCGTCGGCGTCGCCCTAGTACATCTTAAAGTTCACATTGAGGGAATTCAATTGTGGCACCCGAGAGAAGCTAGGAAGGTTGCGGGGCCTTCTAAAAGAATCGCAAGATCCAGCATTTGGCTATAAGCTCGATTTCCGCCACTTTCTCGATTCCGGCCATTGTTCCTCCCCTTCCACTCCTTTCCCGAAACAGCAGCTGCTAATCGAGCCTTAGGGCGAGTTTTATTTATCCCCAATTCTGGAATAAGAATGGTTGGTACGGAATGCTAGCAGTAATTTGGATTGTCTGCATTAAAAAAACACCTGTCGAAATGGCGGTCCTGGCACGAGTAGACATTGCGTAACAAATATGGCGTCGGCAATCATTTGTTAAATTGCCTTTTTTCTTGTACGAAACATCGCTGAAAAAAATCTCGTACTTTTCGTACAAGGAAATTAGAAGCAATGTTTCATTGTGTCAAAAAGTGTAACCTGATTTTTTTCTCCGGTAGAGACGTATTTGAATCCGTAGCACTCATCTCGCCGGCCGCCATCTTATATTTTCATTCGCAACATTCTGTTCATTCTGCCCCTGGGAGGAGAATGGAAAGAATGGTGTTCTGTCCATTCCGGAATGAACTTATTAGAGACTATACTCGTAGTCTAATCGAGCCTGGCATTTGGCGTGAGAAGATTTTCTTTCTTGCCGTTTCGCAGACTCCGCGGTGACTCCTTTGTAGGCGAAGCGTGAAACCAGAGTTAATAAAATCGTCAATCGTTCACTCATTCGTTCGAATGACACTGTGGAGAGCAGATTGTTCAGGAAACAGACAGGGAATAAAACACAGACCGATTTTAGAAGTACGCACTACGACCAGACTATAAACCATGGAGAGGAAAACAGGATGACAATGAGAATTACATTGATTTGTTTGAAGAAACATACGTGATACCTCTTGCTGTGACATCAAATTGAGAACACAGAAGCGCATTTTTGTTGAAGTAAGACGAAAATAAGACAACACAAAATAAGACAAAATATATGAGGAAAACAGATGTTTACATGGGGTTCGGCGGTTGATTGAAGAGCTATGAAACCCACCAAGTATTAGAACTACGACAACTACGGTTATGAAACAACTTTCAAATCGCAAAATCGTCATCTTTCTCAAAACAGACTCATCCTCCAGAACGTTCCAGAGCGCCGATCTCGTCATCAAATCTATTTCGTCCACGGGCAACTTAAGACAAAAATTCTAGAAACTGAGGGGCTGTGTCAGAGCAGCGCACTTCATTTTGTGTCGTTTTACCATTTACTCGCCCCCTCTCACTAAACAACTTAATGGACTCATAAACTACTTTTAAACAGCACACACCAAAGCTTCGTGACAAAAAAAAAAATGTCTGTCAAGCATACATGATTAAAGTTACGAACTAAAGAGATCAACTTTGAAAAATTGTTAAGCTGAATATTTTTCAAAAACCCTTAATTACAATCCATTTAATATTCTTCAATTTTGCCAATCCTTGCCTCCTTTTGCATTTGCTCTTTTACTCAAACCTTCCTTTGAATGTTCTAAGTAATAATTTTTATGTTTCGCTTGATTTGGTTGCCAGTTTCCAGTCGCTGAACTTGGCTAAATTTCGTGCCATAGCCCCTTAAATGTGCGACAACTGTAATTCAAATCCTGGCATTTTTTTGGTGATAGATTACCGGAAATCTACATTTTGAATTCGGCAAAAACGTAATTTGGCAGAGAAATGCTAACTTCATTGTTCTCTTTCCTTTTTTTCGCATCGCAGGTAACAAGATTCTCCTCGTGTTATCATAAATGCTTGTACAAGACTAATGGAGGTGATTTTAAAAGACCGTAGCAATATCCATTTCTTTCAATGGCGTTTTCAGACCTTTGTACCGCTTACACATTGATTTATCTGAGTCCCAATCTCGAATAACACCAGTTGCAGCTGTGCATTGAATTGAGTGTGAAAAGCAATTCAGCGATCACTGCGATAAGTGATTGATTTAAAACTGGTTTGCGCACACCACGTTTTCAACCAATGAAAACCAACTGCGAGATGTACTCACGTCAAATATTTTCCCGCTGTTTGAGCAGCATACAAGAAATTGCTGCAGATTACTATCCTTCCCCCCCCCCTCCCCCCCGTAACACTTTTTTGTTAGAAAATTACTACGTTACTTGCATTTAGACACTGATCATAATCGAAAAACACTCAATGTTAGTCCCTCCTTCTCTATTTATTTTTTTGTCATTGATGCAGGACCTAAAATTGAGCACTATTTTAAGCCGTTTCTTGATTATAATTTTTTTTGTGTGCTCTAATTAATTCAATGATCGTGGGAAACGCCTTTGCGAGGCCGGTTCAACTATCTGTCAAGAATACGAAAATACAACTCGCTGTAGATTGCTTTTCTTCACTAGTCCATTTCTCTCTGTCCTTTCCAGCAATAGCTCAGCAAGGTTTGTTCAGGAAAATTATTAATCACCGAAGGCGGAAGGCACTTCCTCCCAATTACAGTAAGTTGATCAAATTTGGATGGTATCACCATGCACAATACGAGATGAGTAGGAATAGGAATGAAGATAAAAGTGAAACGGTAGCTTAAGTGTTAATACCGAGCCCCTCGTAGGCTAAGAAATCTGGCGGTTTTCAGTGTCGGATTTGAGTTTCAATCTTTACTTCATGGATACGAAAGTTCAGTAATATAAGACTGATTCAGCCGACTATAAATATCGCATGCGAGAAGACATAATGTTTTGTTCAGATGTCCCACAGAGCTGGCACTTCCGGTTTTCTCCTTTTTCAACCAAAGACAAAACTATCGGTTTTCTTATGACGTCAAATCCGCTATGTTGGTGTCCAAACTACGTTATCGTCCGAATCATTCGCGAGTTGAACTCTCTTCTTACAACTTTTTCTTATGCGAAACGTTTGTTGTGTTTTTGTTCAACTAGATAAATTAATGACGAAAAATTATTTATTTTACGACACTCATTTGAAGAATTACTCAATTATAGGTTGCCCAGACTCGTCACCGAGTCAAACTGATAACTGGAGGCCTGAGAAAATAAACGTCACCTTTGGTCGGTATGACGATACCTGTTCCTGGTACGTGAATGTGTCATGGACTCCCATGAAAGGTTAGTAGCTGTCTTCAACAATTTTCAGCCTGTTAAATCAAGCCTCTTGGCAGGTAAAGTGTTTAAGATGTGACAAATCTCCGCATTCTCTCGCAATGTTGTCGCTTCAATAATGTGGAAAGTTTTGCGCGATAAATTGTCTAGTAAACTGAACACCGCCGAAATGACAATGAACGAGTTTTCTCTGATCTGATCTGCTTTCAGACACGAATGGAAAATGGAATGCTACGCTGGTCTCTTTTATTGTACCGTCCTCTGAACCTTCCTTTATGAACCCAGTTAACTGTTCCGTGCTTCCGAAGGTAAGGTGTACAAGTCATGCCGCGACCTTCAAACATTGCTTTTTAATAGTTCATCTTACTGTTTTTCCCTTGCTCATTTGGTTTTGTTTATCATTATAGAACCAGACGTTTCTCCAAATAAACCTCTCTTCCTCTCATTGCATCTTTTCAGGATCTATTTTCGTGCGCGTAAGTGGAAAGCTCTTTTCTCAAGTCAATGTTGTGGTAGCCTGTTCCAGGCCCTCAAGTTGTTGGGACGAGCGAAAACATGGTCTGGATCGAGGACAGAGTACTCCCCAGCCTAATCCTTTCTCGCGACGCTTTTTCGAATCCCTCAATCCGGGTCATCTTTTTGCTCGTCCCCACAAACTAAGAGCCTGGAACAGGCTAATGTTTTGGCGGAGGTAACGGTCCTGGGAAAGTTCTTTGGCTAAACCACTACACTCCCATCTCATTTTGAGTCAATCGTATTTGTCACGCAATCTCTTTATTGCGTGACAAAAAGGCGTGCGGCTCAAATCATAGAAGGTCAACACTCTTTTTTTTAAAGAAACGTTCAGACCAAGAGTAACCAAAAATCTAAGAATATACCAAGAAAATACCTAGGCTGAGAGTCAGTTACGAAAGTCTTTGGCTCATTTGCTCAGTTTGGTTTTTGTGGTACTGCCTTTATAAGGGCACTACACACTATGTCATCGGAGCTGTCTGTCTGAGTGAGTGAGTGAATGTAATATTTGTAGGCCTGCAGCGCGTGCATGATTTACGAACCTAATGTACGGTTTTCTTGACTAGGCCACTTCGGAAAATACCATAATACTCTTTGTTTGTCCCCCCAAATTGTTCCAGTTTCTCAGGGGACTTACAATGGTCCCAAGAGGAAACAAAACAATGCTTATGCAAAATTTGGGGAGACAAATAAAAAGTATTATGGTATTTTCCGAAGTGGCCTATTACAACAACTGCTGTTTGTTTGCGGCCCACTTGTCGCCTTTTTCCTTTCTTAATTTTCTTAATGAAAAGAGAATGAAAACTCTTTGAGTACGTTATTTTCAAACTAAATTCTTTTATATCTTAAATCAAAATCACTCTTTTCACGTCTACGGAGATCGTCACGCAAGCTCACATTCCACAGATTCTGCAGGTCAAATAAACAAGAAAAAAATTCACAAGTCGATCATAATATTTTCTTTCTCAAAGACCAGGTCAACTTCTCTGCCTGCATTGAAAAAAAATCATCAGTAATTTCCTCGCAACGGAAAGAAAAACAGTGGGAAACTATTTTTATCTTTATCGTCGCAATCGATCAGCAAAAATTGTAGATTTCATAAGCTTGTTTATGTTGAAATTCCCACATAGATAGAAAAGATGAGCTCTTCTGAATTATACGAAACATTAAAAAATCGCAACTTAGTTTTCACATATGTTGAAATCTTTTAGCCATCGAGTGTAAGTGTGCGTTCGGCAACGAAAATTTCCCTTTCGTAAACGGTCGTTGCCATTTCTCAGGACGGTCGTTTCCATTTGAAACGATCGATGCCATTTATAACGGTCGACTACACACTTCACTTCAAAGAAAATTAAAAGAAACAAACGTCCGAAAATTTCAAGACTCGAACTCGGGTTCTTAGCCCTCACCCTAACCCGAACCCTAACTCATATGACCAGCGAGACACAACCCAAAGAAAGCGCAACCTTTTGAGTTCTTAGACCTAATGAGTGTAATTCAGAGCTAAAACATGACATCGACCGTTTCAAATGGCAACGACCGTACTGAGAAATGGCAACGACCGTTTACGAAAGGGAAATAAGCTTCGGCAACACTACTTTAAAGTGCACCTAACCCCAAAATATTTTTTTCGCTAAAATGAATCTTTGCACCTGTTCGAAACGCACTGCGGTCATTTTTTCATTTTTCTAACAAATCCTGTCATTTTATAGGCTTCGAAATTTGCGAAAATCCAAGCATCTTTTGTTCACGACCGAGTCAGAAGGGGAGTGGGTCTATTCCTGATTTGACGTCGCAAACTGATTTACATTGCATTAACTCTTTGTAAAAATGCATGCAAAGTAGATTGTGACGTTAAATCAGGAATAGACCCACTCCCCTTCTGACTCGGTCGTGAACAAAAGATGCTTGGATTTTCGCAACTTTCGAAGCCTATAAAATGACAGGATTTGTTAGAAAAATGAAAAAATGACAGCAGTGCGTTTCGAACAGGTGCAAAGATTCATTTTAGCGAAAAAAATATTTTGGGGTTAGGTGCACTTTAATTTTGTTGATTTGTAAATATGTAGATTATATCGGCTAGTCAGTGTCTGTTGATTTCACTAATAGCCTCTTTCTTCACTTTTAATTTATTCACGCAATTTTTCGCTCCATTTTTCTTTTTAAAAAAGTTACACCTGTATGTAAAATAAAGAAGCGAAAGCCGCCTGTGTGTTAGGTGAGAGGGAAAACAAAGCTGAAAAGCCTTTTTAAATCCTCGTGTCATTTAACAGCCGCACCGGAAAATAACTAGGTGAAACACGAAAATAAACAGGTTTGTGTTGGAAGCATGCTTGAATTTCAACAAATGAGCCCCAAAATCGGCAAGAATTTGTGACGCTGATAAATAATAAAGCAGTTTCTATTTCCAAAACGATGTAATTACCTGGTGATAAATAACCACGTCTAGGAGAGTAAATTATTGACCTTGCAGAAAGCATAGTCAACCTCAAGAGTTTTACGATTGCGATCTTTGTGTCGAATTCGCAAACTTCTTGTCGACTTTTATCACACTTGAAAGCAAAAAAATAATAAGCAACAAAACAACGATCTCCTGTCTTGCCGTCGTTTAAGCCTGGTATTTACTAGCGACGAAAGCACACGCGCAAGCACAAGCATAAGTAACTTATGCTTGTGAAAACGACCGTCGACAATAAAAAACAACCGCCATTTTGTTCAAATGCTCAGACGAGGAGAATATGGAACGAGTGCTTTAGTTGGTCAGACGTAGCAAATTTCCTTATGCTTATGGTGCGTTTCATTTTCACACGACGCAAGCGAACGCAAGCAGAAGCCCAAGCACAAGGACAAAAAAGATATCGTTATGCTTGTGCTTGTTGTCGTCAACCCCGTTTTTACGGTGAAATAAGCGCTCTTATGCTTTGCACTTGTGCTTGCGTCGCTAGTTAAAACCGTCTTTTGCCACGACACGGAAGGTATCTTGATCACTGGCGGCCGCCGAAATCGATGTCACTTTCTCTTTTTGCGATTTACTTGTGCAGCCAAAAAACAATTGAAAAATTGAACGTAGCAAAAATCTCCCTAAATATTTTTCGCTGATGGTAATTTTTTTATTTTCGCGGCACTAAATTTGTGTTGTTTTCATGTCGCATATTTTGTTGCTGATGGCAATTTGTTTTAATTCTCGATCGACACTTCCTAAAAACTTCTTTGTACTCTTCCTTAAAACTGTGTATCAATATTTATTTACTTTTGCATCAATAGTTGCTTTGCATAAAGCAGGATAACAAAATCTATCCCATGCTTAGTTCGCGTTTTTGAGCGTTAAAATAGAATTTTCGGTCATATGTTTCTGGCAGCAAGTCGTATATGTTGACGTCTCCCATCCAGATACTAAACCCACCGGACAGGGCTTAAATTCAGTGAACTTTTGCCGTGGAAACTGTCAGACGCTCAGAATACACGCTTAAATTTAATTTACTGTGAAAAAGAAGTTGAACTTCATGTCAGACCCAAAGCCAATGTTTCTCGATTCCGATTTATTTCCTTCAATTTTTCTGGGTTTATTATTTTACATATTACTTCCTGGAAAACAAAACGCAGCTCAGTTGACAATTGTAGAATAAAGCACTGTGTCAAGTTACTGCACTATCACACGTACGCAATGCGTACCTATTTTTATAACCAGTACAAACTAGTGTGCCTAACAGATACTAATGCTGCAGAACATTCTGTTTCTACTGATTCATGTACACTTTCTTTTATAAGAACCTTCTTTTTCCGGCCTAAGCTGAATTATTATTCTCATTTTTCTGCCAAGTTTAGGCTGAAAATATTCTTGTTTTATTCTTAAATGACATTTCCGTTTTAGAATGTATTAGAGTATCAATTACAAGTGTTCGATGTCTAGATCTGTATCGCGTTACATTGTGAACTTTCTCTCCATCGCTTTTCGTTGCAGTCAGCGAGGAAAAAATGTCACGTCAGA
Source organism: Montipora foliosa (assembly GCF_036669935.1). Lineage (NCBI taxonomy): Eukaryota > Metazoa > Cnidaria > Anthozoa > Scleractinia > Acroporidae > Montipora > Montipora foliosa. The sequence goes on along the minus strand of NC_090877.1, from coordinate 43,909,981 downwards.
CGACACTTTTTGCTTTAAAAATGCATTTCTCACAGGCACGAAAGTACCCAATTTTGTTTCAAATACGTTTAGAGAAAGAAATAATTTTATACGGTTAAGTTGAAAACGTGTAATGTCAATTAATTGTACTGCATTTACATATTTTCAACACAAAATTATATCGTTATTTCAGCCTCGGGCTTAGTCTTAAAATATTCTTAAAAATTCGCAACTTGAAATCAGTCTCGAAATTCTTATAAAATACATTATTCGTATTAAATTTAAAAAATGAGTGTTC
>NC_090877.1:43884704-43899704 GCF_036669935.1 Montipora foliosa | reverse complement strand
TCGCGTCATTATCGAATAAATTATAAATTTATGTGTCTCTCCGCTTATTGACAATAAAAATTAGCTAATGAGCGCGCAAGATTTTTTGCAGTCATTGTAAAAAGGCTTATTGCACTCCACACGTCCATAACCCATCTACTGCTTGATTTTTGCAGGAAATGAAAGTAGCGGTATTGTTTTCCTTTCCCGATCCATGACTTTGCATAAAGAACGAGAGAATTCCCTCGTGCGGTTACCTATTTGCAAACGAATCAGAGGCGTTGTGCCCATCAGGTCCAATTTGATTGGCCAAAATTTGGCGAGACCCGTATTCTAAATTTAGATTAATACAGTAGACCAAATGAGGGAAAACGGCACTTCTGGGTAATGGGCTTCTGTTGCACACGCAAGACTGTCAAGTGTACCTATTTTAATCTCTGTTTTCAATCTGCAGATCCTAAAGTCAGTTGGAAAGGATATTTGGTTACCATACTATTGGGAAACGTTGATCAGTCCCGAGGATACTCCACACCAAAATGCTTTCAACTGCCAAAGGTATCTGAAAAAGATGGTAAAGTAAATTACATCACATTAATCTCTTCCCATCCAAACAGACCAGAGGCAGTGTTATCGAAATGTTGTGGATTCGATTTCCGTTCAACTGAGTTAGATTTTTCTCAACAGCGGTGTTGAAACCGTTATGTTACAGTATGTGTGAAATGTTTCGTGCAACTTGCAACTTGTCAAGTTGCACGAAACCTTTCACAGTGTAACAGCGCCTTTCAGTTGAAATGCCACTATTAAAAATAATCACTCTCCCATCCGCATTTCAAAATATAGAATTTCTCATATTCTCCGTTATCACACCAACTCGTCTCACATCTGAGTGTATGCTCTTTTTTCTATGTTCATACTTCACTAAGAACTCTTTAAAGCCCGCTCAGCTCTATACTGACATATCCTCTATCGAATTTGTTCTAGAATCAGACGTCCATGACTTTAAATTCCTCTAACGGATGGAAATATCCAAACGATATCTCCCTTAACGTAAGTTAGCAAACGTTTGGCTGTGAACAGACTCTGCAGAATGGTGATTGCCTGAGGCAGATAGGAGGGAGGTTCTCGTGTATTCGTAGCCAAAGTGAACGATCCGTATCGTGTACTTTTAACTCGTTAAAAGTAGTAAAATGTCACAGTATTTTGGCGATGAAAGAACCGATCTTTAGTTGATCACGAATAGTTTCGTTTTAAACTCATTTTTCACAATAATTTGTCAGTTTTGACGGCTCATGCTCCGATCAACTCGAAACTTCAACATTCCTCCTCCCCCCCCCCCCCCCCCCCCCCGCCCCTCCGGGCAAAGCCCCGGCATTTGAACTTTTGAAGATTGGATCGTTCATATACGCGCCCCTTCGGGCCAAAATGGTGTTCAAATGCCCTTCCCTATCGTCGGATTTCTCTGTCATACCCTATTTAAGAACAATCCTCGTCGGCTCCTACCATATTTAATAAAGACCTTTTGAAGACCTTTTTTGTAAGCCAAACGCTCACAAATACTACATCTCTTCCTTTAAACTCTTCCATCTCGTCCAAACAGTTGTTTTATAGCTGTTAGCGACTTCGGCGACCGAATAAAAATCATTTGAAACCTGACACTTCCGGTTCAATTTTCCTCACCCCACGAAGGCAAAGGTTTGCCCGGGGGGTAGGGGGTGTTGAAGTTTCGATTGGATCGGCGCATTATAACTCAACGCTGACACCTAAAACGTAAAAGCTAGAAACTGTGTTTAGCTTAAGAAGCCGTTGTAATTACTACAAAATGGAGGAAACAAATGACATGAAATAAAACATTTTGAATTAGGTTTAGAAAACCTCTTACTGTATCGTTTGGATGTTTTCTTGGTTGTCACTATTGAAGTGGGTGACTCAACAAAAGCATCTTTCTATTTCAACGTGAAGAAGATGCTCGGGAAACGGAGCCTTAAACTTATTTTGAATTGAAGTTGTCGTGGTATTCAAACTTTGATCCAATATATAATACTCTGCTTGGCAGAAGATTTCCTTGATTTGCCTCTCTAACGAGACGAAAAGGAAAGCTCTGAACGGATGAACTCGATGTTCTGTCACGCATGCGCGACAAGACGTCAATGCAATGTTACTTCCATCAGCAACTTTCATATAACCGCAATTCAATTTGTTTTCCTCACAAAAGTTTGCATAAACTATTGTCAATCATTCCCAAGTGCATTTGAAAACAATAGTTTACGCAAAATTTTGAGAGGAAAACAAAATGCATTGCAGTTATATGAAAGTCGCTGATTGTTCCACTAAAATTCAACACAGGTTATAGTGATTTTTAAACAGGTTAGAGATTAATTATTCGTCAAAAGTTCTGGACAAAATCAGGGAGTTCCGTGCAGTGGTTTACTTTCCTTCTGACTAGAGAGGGAATCAAGGAAATGTCTGCCAAGCAGGTAATCCAGAAGCGTCAACCTTCAGACAACTCTCCCTCAATTCTGATCACATTAACTAATAATGACTTGGTGGGAAAACCTGAATCAATTTAAACCCTAGAGCTTGCTCACAAGGCGTTGTGCAACATTTAATGCTCTGATGTAATTACAGGTAACTGCATTTCCATATCGAAAAAAGGCGAGACAGTTTGAAGGAATGACCACGTTTTACCCCAAAAAGCCAAATTACTCAGGTTTGCTGCAATACACTCATCAAAATATCTTTAAAAGCAAATTGATATGTTTCTCTTAGTAGCAATGTGTCCAGGATTGACCAAATGCACGCTCCTCTTAGTAAGCGTCACGAAGTGTCCCTTTGCTCTTCTTCCCAACTTAAACATCACTCTTGTCTCAGAAAACAGACAATTAACGGCTCAAAGTGTCCCCAAATGCTGTTCCTCGATTTAAGATAAGCAGCTGCATTTACCCTAACCTAAAAATAACGCTAACCTTTACCCTTAGCTTACTGTTGGACTGTAAGCAGCAAATGCTTAGACCTGAAGGGAAACTTCGCGTTGGATGTGAAAATTGTAGGGTCAATCCTGGATATAAGCGTAGTAGTTGGGCTGCAAGTAATAAGGTTTGGTGTCGGGCAGGTCTTAGACTAAAGCACAGGTCACATTCCACAGGTCAAGACTAGAAGTCCCTGGTCCAATGAGGAACGACGAAGCCAAAAGCAAAAAGCTTCCCCTAAACCTGAAAACAACATTGTTGTAGAGTGATTAAGGCACTTTTGGTGTTGTTTATTTGACTGTAGCACAGCGTCATGTACGCTCACCTGTAGAATTTGAACCGTGTTTTAGACCCATTGTTTGGTGTCGCCGTAATAATGCTTCTCGCCCAGGGGAAGCCTTGATGGACAAGGAGGTACAAAGGATAAGCGATTGGCTACAAAAGAAAACTTGGCTGATAATAGGATTTTACCGGCAGAGTTTTTCTAGTGGTGCATGTCCGGTGCAGTCCCCACGTCTGAGACGAAAAATTGGAGTGATTTGGCATCGCGTTTACAGAAAACAACAACTGAAAAAGAAAACATCAGGCTTCACCTTGTTATAAAAGTTTGTGGAGGCAGTGCGACCCAGTGGTGAGGAAGCCTGCCTTGAGATTCCGTGATTCCGAGATTCGGAGTTCCAGACCCGTTCTGACCACTCGTTAAATTTGATCCAGGTAGTCCCTGGTTCAACCTCTCGGCTGTACTTGTAAATAACCAACTGGTTTGCCTCCAGCTAGATTCAGTGTCACCGGCAGTTGAGATTCTTAACAGTTGTTGTTGATCTGTTCTGTTTCTTCGTTGATGACGGTCTTTCACTGGCCATGAAAAGCCCCCTAACTTGAGTCTCCCTTCGGAGAATTTGCTCTGTTCTTAACGGGCAAAAATGAGCTAAAAATCAAACAAGCTTCTTTGGTTTTTGGTGGAAAGCAAAGTCTACCCTAACGCCTTCCGTTTCTCGTTTTCTGTAAATGCGACGCTAGCTAAAGCTCTCTATTGAGTTGGTAAATGGTGTGCTATATTCAGTTCGTCTTAAGGGATCATTGGATTTCACTATAAACCAACCGCAGAAACCTCATAATTATACGAAGACGCAGTAGTAAGAATAGCTTGCCTTTGCGCCTTCTTTAGTTTAGTTTCGATGATCATCAAAGAATGCGGTCAATGGTTTAAACAAAATAGAGACGAAACCTAGAAGGACAGACAAACAACGTGGTCCTTTAAAATATTACATACATGTTGCTTGTTTGTGTCTATGATCGACAATGATCAACACGTTTCTTAGGACTTTACAGCTGTTTCCACAAGGCGTCTGCGTGCGAGTGTCTCGACTCCGGGCTATGCCGTCATGTACGGCTGAAGTGCGTTCATGTCACACTCAGCCGATCCTTCAAGATACTGTTTAAGTAAAGCTATTCTGATGAGTTGTTGCTCTTTGCCTTTCTGGATGTGATCATTGAATATCAAATGAGGCCTTTCAATTTCTTTTTTGTCCATTCCTAATTATGCAGGTCGTGATACCACTACACCGTCTCCAACACTTTCTTCACGATGTGAGTATTGAAAAAATAAATTAATTAATTAATTAATAAATGTATAAGTGAATAAAAATAGATCCCACACAAAATGCCTAACTAGGAAGTAAATGAATCGGTGCCGTCCGCGAAAACCTTGATAAAAAAAAAAAACAAAAGGAAGCAAGCAGAAATCGTTTTGCTTAAACGGTGGGAAAACGCTAGGTCGGTAGGAAGATGTGAAAAACACCAAGGCTTTCCTCAACTAGGAATAAGGGGTTATGTATTTTATTCTAATCAGTTTGTACCAAATAACTTCTATTTTTGTTTCCGTTCACTGTGTATAGATACTATTACATCTTCTTCATCAAGTTCTTCACGATGTGAGATTCAAATATCGAGGTTTTCTCAAACTAATCACAAGGACGGAAGACCAACTAAATGAAACCTATAAAATTAAGTAAAAGATACTTTAAAGCCCTAAACAAAGAGCTCAAAATCTGAGTCTTCAAGAAGCAATGTGGATGAAAGTTTCAGTGTTACTTGTCAAATGACGAAAAACAAAAAAGAGCCTAATACCTAACCAAAACACATTAAGGACTTCAGGCAATAACGACGTGAGAAAAAACAATAGATTCGCACGCCCGGCAAGTCTTTTCAATAGACCACTTTCATAAATGGCGACCACATTGGCATTTTTTTTTTGTATTTATGTTAATTAGACCTACCATCCTCATTTTCAAACAAATATTTTTTTGGAAATTTTCTTGTCGTAGCGAGGCTAGAAAGGCTTACTAGGCTTACTGATTAAAAGGTGCGAAGATATGAAACACACCAAGACTTTCCACAGGATGAAATAAAGGGTTGTTGTTAGGAATAAAGGCTCCATCAAGACAATGCTGCAATAAAAAATGTCCTTGCTCTTAGCTTTGCCTTTTTGCATGTAATCATTTTGTACCAAATAGCTTCTTCTTCTTTTTTTTTCGTCCATTGTATATAGATACCATTACATCTTCTTCACCAAGTTCTTCACAAAGTGAGTATTAACAGGACCCATTTACATTTGGGTAACCTTAGTCTATGCAATATAGTAGCGCCAGCAGGACAATAATCACACTGACCCTTGGTTGATGGCTTTGCCTTCCCAAGCCTATATTATAGCTCAGAGGTAGGGCCCATCCGACTTCAAAAACTACGTCTGTAAACATTCAGTTCTTTAGTTGTATTCTCGTCCTTTTACAAAACCATCTGTCTCGTTTTTATCTCTTCCAGTTATTTTTGCCCCTTCCACACCGAGCCAACCAGGTAAATATCACTTCTGCTCTTAGCTAAAACTGAGCAATCACAGCTAATTTAAGGTAGTTCTGAATTGAACAAGTTAAATTTAAATTAAATTGCATTATTTTTGTCTTTACAATATACGGAGAGAGACGCGCTCCCCTTTTTCCTACGGTGTTGTTTTCGGCTTGATTAGAGACTGCAGTAGTAATTTACACCCCCATTTTTTAAGCCCCCAACTTCCCCCACCCTCTCCCCCCTCAACTTTCAAATGTACTCCGCGGCCCCTCATATAGAATGTTTTCACGTGACGTCACGGCAGCCATGTTAGTGTACCTAAACAATAGAAAGGCGGCCATGTTAGTGTTCCCAACTAATCCTCTGGGAATTGAGCTCTATTATCATGCAAACGTTCTTTTGTTTCAGTGGAAAACAAGGTTACTGATCACTTGAGTGAAAACACTCTATAAACATACAAATTCCGTCTGTTTTATCTCTTAGAGCTACCTTTTTAGCTCCTCCAACATCAAGATGTAAATGTAGATACTCTACTCTACTCTACATTTATCCTCTTTTGCCAAGGGTGTTCTATTTGACATTTTTTTTTTGTCTGGTTCGACTCACAACCATGTTTGGTAGATCACGTGACCAAAACAGAAAATGCCTAAAAACTGAGCGAGTTAACTATGTTTTTCAAACATTTTTACCGTAACAGTATGAGAACATTTTAACTAAATCTGTAGCGTGGATTTTTTTTGAAAAAATTCTCTCTCAAAACCATTATGACGTCAGAAGGCCCTCTTTCGATACCCTTTTCAAAATATCAGTTCCACTTTTTGTCCAAATAGAAATTCCATGCTCCTTTTTACCAAAAATTATGGGATGATTCCCATCCGGTGTTAAAACCGCCTCTTTCTTTCGTTTCCTGGGAGCTTTTACCTGCTTTCCACTGAAACGAACGCCAAAGGACTGGGTCTAGTTGCGCATGCGCCTTCTGATTGAAGTGATGTCAGATTTTCATTGGAAACGTTACTTCAAAGAACCATCCATGCAACGTTTTTGTAGGGCTCCTAACTAAAATTCTTCCTAAGGCTCGTTTTAAACGTCGCATTTCACACCTACCGATTCTAATGCAAATGAGAAAAATCTACTGTTTTCGCTCATTTGCATTAGATTCGGCACATGTGAAATGCGACGTTTGAAAGGCGCCTTAGAACCACGGACGACAACCGGAAGTGAACTGTTTTGCTATTTAACTTGTCTTGATACTAGCACATTTATAGTGCTTAGTATCCTTTCACTTGCATTTCTTCAGACGATTGGTTTAAAAATCTGGAAGGGACCACTCTGTGCGGGAATTATCTCCCGGCGCTGGTTCCCGATCAAAAGGACCGTATCTTTCTGTTTTAAAATTGCGTTTTTATTTTAGTCAAAAACACTTTCAAAGCCTACTACACTCGTTCGTTCGTCATTCAATCTGGCCTAAAAGCCTTTGAGTCAATAGCTTTATGCAATATCGAAATACGATAACAATGCGGTTACCAACCACTAAAGCTTATACTCTGTTTCATTAACATGTGCTTGTTATCTATCATTCCCTAAATACATGTCACACTTTGACTTGTGTTGCGTTACAATGACTATTATCAGACACATTTCCCTGGCATGCGAACATGGTTCTCTCCTGGTTTCCGTCCGTTGCTTAAGTGCAATTTTAATTATAAAAATTAGTTTTTATTCATATATAAAGTAGAACTAATTACCATCGCACTTAGACTCGCTTTGAAAAGGAGGTAGACATGAACTCGGATATGGTCTATTACTTGCTAGGGTAAGCAGCGATAAATAAGTCAAGCCATTTGCCTGAAGAATTATCAAGCACCTCCCTCCAAAGAATTAAGGCCATTCCTTTGTTACGTATGAATCTTCAATGTTTCCTCGATTTTTGTTTGTGTTAGTGACACCAGATATTACGCTCATCGTTTTTTCTTCGGTGGGAGGTCCTACCATAATTTTGGCACTGTGGTTGCTTTACCGACTGTGGAAAAGAGTAAAGAATGTTCAGAACACAAAAAGTAAGTAAAATCCAGCGTTTTGACGCCGCAAAATGGAATGAGAGAATGCAGAGAACAGAGCAGTACAAGAAAAAATAATGGGAATTAAAGGGCAGAATGACGTGAGGGCATGATAGAAAGACGTCGATTATGATGATGATGGTCATCATCATCATAAACGAAGATGAGGAAGGCGATGACAATAACCAAGAACAAGATACGGGTTTATTGTGCAGTATTTAAGTTTATCTGATAATATGCATGCAAAAATCTCAGCGAATTGATCGGCTGAGAGCACGCCAAGTAATCCCAAACTGAGTCTCAGAAAAGTGAAAACAGTGCAGATACTTGAAATTAGTGCAATTGGGGGTTTTCATCTGACGTGACGGCGGCCATGTTGGTGAACAGAACAATGCTGTAAAATGTCTTTTGGGAATTTGACTCTATTATTATGCAATAACTTGTGGAACCATTTTCTATTGTTTTGTACACCAACATGGCCGTCTCATCACGTGGATGAAAACCAAAGATAAAGGTGACATTTTTGCATGTATATCATTAATAAGTAATCGCACGATTTTTGTCTCGAGCACTTTGAAATAAATAAACGCTTGTAAAAGTTTTAAAAGATTACAAATTATCAGTAAACAAAATTTTAGTTTCTAAAGAAACTGTGGTACTTCCAGGGGAGGCAGTGTGGCCCATTGGTTAGGGCGCTTGCCTTGAGATCCGGAGATCCCGGTTGATTCTGGTAGTCCCTGGTTCAACTTCCCAGCTGCACTTGTAAATAGCCAACTGGTTTGCCTCCGGCCAGTTGGGATTCTTAGCAGTTGTTGTTCTGTTCCGTCGTTTCATTGGCCCTGAAAAGCCCCTATGGGGAGCGGTCACTTAAGTATGTATGTATATATGTATGTATGTATGTATGTACTGCGTCGGTGGGAGAATGAAACAGAAATTGATTTTATCAAACGATTTGATAAAGGCGGAGGGCTAACGCTCGAAACGTCAGCTTTCCAAATCTTTCATGGTGGTTATTCGACCTTTATCAACTCGTTTGATAAAATCAATTTCTGCTACAAATTACCAGGCTTATTTATTCCAAATTGCACTGTCTCGAAATCATGTGATTAACTATACAAATACAAAAGTGGACATAGCAATTAAAATAGGAAGGAGGAAAAATTAATTATACATAAAGTGAAAAAAAAACGAAGGAAAAGTGCGTAGTGACCATATACTAGAAAGTGCTTTCAAGACGGTCGCTATCACACGAAATACATGAAAGGGCAAATATATAATACTATAAAGAAGTGGACTGGTAAAAAAGGGACAAATAGTAGTAGATATAGATACACTGAGCGCTTTTCCTTTACATGGATATGCTGTTCGTTTTGGTGGGACAACAAATGGAAGGTTATGGAACAGCCTTTCCGAATGAATTTTTTTCGAAAACACAAAGAATGACTTCAGAAGCACTCTTCTTTTCTCGTTTTCCCCGAAATGACCCTTTCACCACTAAACCATTCACACTTGGTGCATAATATCCCTTCTATTTGTGGAGTTTCTCTTTTGGTGTAAAAGTCAACCCGGTTTTTTTCTTCCAAATGAGCAGTCTATCTTTTCTCTGTAGTCAGTCGAGCAAAACGCGAGACACGCAGATGGCCACGCGTGCGATTCTCGCGGCTTCGCTGGTCCCGCGCACGTGCACTAACAGAAAAAGAGACTGCTCGCAGTCTAATCTAAAAGTCTACTTTCCCTACCGCAAGTTATTGACATTCCTTTAATTAATGGCTAATTTAAAATGATTTCGTTTTTTTACAGAATTTAAATACCACGCATTTGTAATCTACAGTATGTGCGATGCTGATTTGGTCAACTCGCTTTTCTCAGTTCTCGAAAGCAACGGTCTTAGGTGTTGCATCCACTGGAGAGACTTTGTACCTGGCAAGCCTTACGTGGACAATATTGTAGAAAGCATACGCGACAGCTTTAAGATCATTGCTGTCTTATCAAGAGATTTCAATCGGAGCGAATGCTGCAAATTTGAATTTCAGCAAACTTTGGACAGGCTCATGAACAATGGAGACGATTGCTTGATTTTAATAGTACTGGACAACGAAGTTATCTCGAATTTGCCGGGGACGATATTGCGCAGAAGTTATATTGACTTTACAAATCTTGCGGATAGATCGACGTGGGAATCTCGTTTGGTTAGAATTTTAAGAACAGCAGATATTATTGAGGAAGATGACAGTAATTCTGACAGTGGGAGCAATAGCAGTTCAACAGCCAGTGAAGGGACGGCTTTCCTTCCCTTAGAGTAATTATCCACGTCCATCCGTTTACTGAAACCGCAGGCATGCGGTCTGGAATTGTGATCCACTGGTCAATCGGCAAGAAGACTGAGCCAAAGAAAAAACAGTTGATCCTAGAGAATTCTCGGACACTTTTTGCACTGGTTAAGGATTCCAGTTTGAGATCTCGGAAAATCCTATTGGTCAAGTGGAACGTCACTCGGCCCAATCCACCAGACGATCAGGATCACGTGAGCTTCTTGAGAATAGGACGCAATAATTTAGTGAAATGGAAAGAGACACTTCGGCCAAACCGGTCTGACAGGTTCTCCTGCTTAGGTGGTCCCAAAAATCCTAGTAGGACCGAACTGAAACCGATCTTTCTATTCGAGTTCTAAACTGAAATTCTCGAAAATTTCGGCTGAAAGGAGAGCTTCCCTGGAACGAAACGGAACGTTAAGGAGTGCCAACGCGGCCAGCAAGAACGGTAACACACTACTTCGTATGAGACAACTGCTTTTTCGAAGCAAAGCAACCTAATGGCTGCTTCCTAAGTAACACGAACAAGCGTGTCCAGACCTCATTAACTGCACCAACCCACCTGATCAAAATTCACTATTTTTGAAATACATTTCTGGAATTAAATACCTATTTTGTATTTATTTTATTGTCAAGGCCGGCCTTTCGCAGTTTTGCAAACTTTATTATTTACCACGAAGAGAATCGTAGGAGTGAAGATCTGAGGGACCTTCTACTCAAAACGCTGAACATGCGCTCCTTTGAATGAATGGAGGCTTATATCTGGTTCTGTTGAAAAAATTAAAGTTGTTTTACTATTTGAGAAAAAATATATTTCCTTTTATTTTTACAAGGAGCTCATCTATTTTACTAATTAATAATTAATCAATAATTACTTCAGAAACGTATTATTTTATCTGGGAACCGGCATTTTGCGTCGTGTTTATTACATTAGGGAGCTTACGAAACGAGGACGCCGACGGCAACGACGACGCTACAAAACAATAAGTTTAGGGCCTCTTTGTACTCGAGCCCGGGTTGGACACCGACCCGGGTCAGTTCAGCGTCGAATATTACGTTTACATGAGCCCGGGCTGGGTCATTCTCGGCTGACCCGGGTCAGTTCCCTTTCGCTGGGTTGAAAGGGCTGGTGACTACTTGTCAGTGAGGAAAATGGCGGACGAACCATGCAATAATAACAATCATCAATTTGTGTTAACGTTTTCAGCCATTTTGGTACAGGCTAAGCATGGGCGAGAACGCTGAACCGCAAAAAAAGTGATGTTCAAACAATCCCGGGTCAGATACGCCAGTGTTTGCATGAAGAAATTGAAGAAATTTCAACCCTTCTAGCCGGGTCAACCCGAGTCTTGAGAAGGGTTACCCGGCAAGGGGGGCTGACCCGGTTTGACTACTGTTTTCATGTAAACGCTTATAAACACTTGACTGCAAAAGGGTACCCGCCGCGGTGATTCAACCCGGGGTAAAAAGCAACCCGGGCTCGTGTAAATGGCTCCGCACGCTTTGCACGTGCCCGTTACATTTTAGTACATTTCTTTGCCGTCATCTCCTAAATGACGACGTGAAATGATCAAATTCAAGGTTCTGTGGAGGACGTTAGCACATGACGATGAATTTTCAGTTCTCTCTCTACGCTTCGAACTCACTCATACCAGTTTAATTCCTCGCCAGTTACTACACATTTTTAACGCGAAACGACATGAAATAGTTTTGTAGTGATATGAATAACGCGAACTCGTATTTTAATATGAAGTCCTCGTTGCCGTCGCCGTCCCCGTTTTGTAAGCTCCCTAATTCTGAAACAAGACGCCTTTCAGGGCGTATCCGTGGGATTCACAAACAGTTAACACAAATTGTCCAGTTACAGCGAACTACAACCGTAAACTTCGGAAAATGGGGAGAGATTACCAGAAAGATAAATCTATAATTTAACTAGAAGTTTTAAGTTGTAAAAACAGAGAGAGGTTATTTCTTATTATTAATGCTACTAAATTATCCAGTGGAAACAACGAGACCCTATTAGTGGTTATCAGGAATACAGGAGATTTAGGTAAGAAAAACTTATAGGAATATGGGAAATTTGGGGGGGAGAAATTAACGGGATGCAGGATATTTAAAAAAAAATCGAACAGGTATTATACGGGTACAAACCACAGGAATTAACGGGATACAGATCAGGATATTTAGGGATACTGGATACTTAGATCCCTCCCTCCCCTAATGGGGCCTTAACAATCAGCACAGCAATACTATCACAATTCGGGCGTTTAAAGTGTATACCACACGAATTTTTTTTTACAGTTTCTCGGTAGCTCGATATGTAAGATAAACGGTTCGAGAGTTCAAATTCGTTGAAAATTCTCCTAAACATATTTATTTCGTTCACACTTCCCGCGTAGGCGGCCTGAAATTTGTCCCCTTGACCGCGCGGCCAATAACTCGCGTGACTTGGGCCTGTGATGTCAGGTTGTTGTACTCTCGAGCGCACATTTGTACTACAGAAAAATTTGGGTCCGGACCCGTCAAAAACCGGGACGGACCCATAACTTTTGCAAAGAAATGCTGGAGTTTCTACAGGGCCATAGGCGCCTATGGTCCTGTAGAAACTCCAGTGTTTCTTTACAAAAGTTATGGGTCCGTCCCGGTTTTTCGATGGGTCCGGACCCAAATTTTTCTGTCGTGTAAACGGCCTTATAGGCGCCTGTGGCCCTGCAGAAATTCCAGTATTTCTTTGCAAAAGTTATGGGTCCGTACCGCATTATTGACGGGTACGGACCCAAATTTTTCTGTAGTGCAAATGCACCTTGATTATTTACCAACATGGTAGAAAAGAAGAAGCCGGTGAGGAAAGGTGGACGATATTGCGTCGCTGGAGCGCCTAATAATCGTAGTTGTACGAACACATCCTACACGCCAGGCATCTCCGCGCATCAGTTCCCTGTTGATCGCATTTTGAGAGAGAAATGGGTGAAATTCGGCCAACGGCACCGGGCTGATTTCAAAGAACCCATTTCGAAACACGCTGCACTTGCTGCACCTCTTCACACTCTTCTGTTTCAATTGTAAGCAGAATAATCCAAAAGCTAGGATGAGGCAGTGTGGAACCATGGCCACAGTGACTGATCAGAGTTGTTCGAGTTGTTCCAAAGAGTACTTCTGGAAATCGCAGCCAACTGTACTTGGAAAATACCCTGCTGGCAATATCTTGTTGAGCTTTGCGGTCCTGATGGCTGGGGCAACTCTAAGCAAGGTATTGCTGATTTTCCGTCATATGGGGCTGTGTGCTTATTCTGGCCGTACTTATTTTAGGTATCAAAAGGCGTTCCTGTTCCCTGCTGTTCTCCACTACTGGGAAACATATCAGGCAACTCTGATAGAAAAGACTAAAAAGTTGAAAAATGTGGCTTGGACTGTAGATGGAAGATTTGACTCAATGGGGCATTCTGCCAAATACAGAGTGTACACAATGTTCTGTACCACCATCTTGAAAGTTGTCCACTTTGAATAAGTTCAAGTAAGTATCCTTTCATATTGGTAATTGGTAATTGGTAATTGTTTTGATGGTGGGATGGTCTCAGAAATAATGCCTGTGCAAAAACAATGGTGATAATAATATTACCGTAATGATAACATCAAAGAACAACCAAATTATCATTGTTCTTCTACTACTACTACTACTACTACTACTACTACTACTACTACTACTACCACCACCACCACCACCACCACCACCACCACCACCACCACCACTACTACTAGTAGTAGTAGTAGTAGTAGTAGTAGTACTACTACTACTACTACTACTACTACTACTACTACTACTACTACTACTACTACTACTACTACTACTGCTACTGCTGCTGCTGCTGCTGCTGCTGCTGCTGCTGCTGCTGCTGCTACTACTACTACTACTAATAATAATAATAATAACCCAATGATGATCTATACGGCACTTTCCAGTGCATTATTAATGTTTTCATTTTCTTGTTTATCCTTTTCCTTATCAGGCAAATGAGACTGGAGGCAGTCAACAGACTGAACTGGAAGGAGCAAAGAGATGCTTCTCTTATTTGCAGCATCTTGGCTTGTCTATTGCTATTTTTGTATCTGACAGACACAGAGGTATCGCTAAGTGGATCAGGGAGAACTGTGTCAACAATAAGCACTATTTTGATATCTGGCATGTGGCAAGTTCACTAGGCAAGAAGTTGTTGGCCTTGAGTAGAGAGAAAGGATGCCAAGTAGTTAAGGACTGGATGAAAGGAATACGAAGGCATCTCTACTGGTGTACAACCTAGACACAAGCTGGGTTTGAATGCCTTATCCTTGCCAAATGGAATTCATTTTTGCGTCATGTCAGCAACAAACACAGTAATCACCCAGACGCACTTTTATAAGCAGTGTAATCATGGACAGCTTGAACCCAGAAAGTGGATAAGAGTTGGTATGGAAAAAAAAACCTCTCGTGTTTTTGCCTCCATCTCTTCAATTGATGAACTATTATCTTGTTTTCTTAAAAATCTTAAAGTGACTTCATTTGTATTTTGTTCAAATTCTTCTTTGGTTTAATTTTTTTCAAAGTACCCTAGTTTGATTAACATTTCGCCTCTCTTGCATGTCAAACTACTTCAAAAAATTTTAAAACAAGGAATAATTGGAACCAAAATATGTCACAAACCAACATTTTAACAGGGGTTTCAGTCCCCCCCCCCCCCGGTCTCGGGAAGGGGGGAGGGGTTTCAGCCCCCCCAGTCTCGGAAATGTTCGGGCAAAACGCTCAAAATTCGGGTAATAACATCTTTTATCGTTTCTTTATTTATTTCTTTGATCGTGAGCGGG
>NC_090877.1:43874704-43877204 GCF_036669935.1 Montipora foliosa | reverse complement strand
CCAGTCTCTGAAGAATAACAAATAAAATTTTCAAGTTCCCTCACAACTTCTTTTCACCACAAGTGTGCCCTATGAGCATCCGAAAACTTTGTAATACTAAACTTCACTGAAGTCAAACCCTGTTTCGCGGGGTTAGTGTTGGGATGGGAGACCAAAACAATAAACCCCTCACAAGAAACAGAAACATCTGACCGAAAATACTATTAACGCTAACAAATGCGAACTCAGCAAGGTACAGATGATCATGACTAAAACACCACACGAGTACATACGGGTAACATACGAGTAACATACGGAACATACGGATACATACGAATACATACGACTGACATACGACTAACATACGAGTAACATACGGATACATACGACTAACATACGGATACATACGAATACATACGAGTAATACGAATGTTTTTCTCATAAAGGAAGCTCTAATTATAAGCCTTGCAAGCATTTTTCACGTCAGCAAACACGTACCCGGCTCAGTTTGAGGAAGGGGGGAGGGGGGGGGGGGGAGGTGGTGTTGATAGACCCTCCAAGGCTTTCGTTAAATTTAGTCACAGTAAAATAAACTCACATGGAGTGCAAAACCCTTAAGGCGGCGAAAGACGAGATACAAAACCCTCAACTTGTGGCGCAACATTGTTTCGTTGCAAGTTCTGGTCGATGTTTCGCGTTTTTCACTTTGCGTGATCAACTTGACCCGCAAGAAAAACATTTGTTGCGGGTTGAAGAAATGCAGGGCGCTGAGTGGTTGATTTGCTAGTACAAGAGCACATTTGTTGCGCGACAAGTTGTGAGCTTGATGAAAAACGAGCAACAAAGCCAAAATTTGTTGCTCAGAGTAGATCTGCGCTCTACTTTTCGCAATAACTTTCTTCAACCCGCAATAAATGTTTTTGTTGCGCGACAAGTTGATCATGCAAGGTGAAAAACGGGAGAAATCGACCCAAACTTGCAACGAAATAATGTTGCGCGCCAAGTTTAGGGTTTTTGTATCTCGTATTTCGCCGCCTTTAGCTTGCGCAACAAGATGACAGTATATTTTGGATGTTGCTCTCGTAGATGATTATGACTGTCAGGCCAGTTTACATTTAAGACACGAAAGGAAGTCAGAGCAGGTCTGTCATAATCTTTTACCCCATTTAAGCTTTCTGGCTTGATTTTGCACTGATTTTTTGCACTGATTTATCATAGGCAACTTAAGCTGAAATAGTGAAATCAAGATGGCGGATCTGATGACGTCACACGACATAAGCGACATCCAAAATATTTTGTCATCTTGTAGCACAAGCTAAGGGTTTTGCACTCCATGTGAATTTATTTTACTGTGACTAAATTTAACGAAAGCCTTGGGGGGTTGATCAACATCCCCTCCCTCCCCCCTCAAACTGAGCCGGGTACGTGTTTGCTGACGTGAAAAATGCCTGCAAGGCCTATAATTAGAGCTTCCTTTATGAGAAAAACATTCGTATTACTCGTATGTATTCGTATGTATCCGTATGTTAGTCGTATGTATCCGTATGTTACTCGTATGTTACTCGTATGTTAGTCGTATGTTAGTCGTATGTATTCGTATGTATCCGTATGTTCCGTATGTTATTCGTATGTTACTCGTATGTTACCCGTATGTACTCGTGTGGTGTTTTAGTCATGATCAGGTACAGATTCTGTTAGCTTGCTTTATGCAAAACAAATATTGATGAAAAAGCAAATAAATATTAATACACAGTTTTCAGAAAGAGCAGAAGGAAGTTTCCCGGACGGTCGATCGAGAATAAAATATTTACGACATGAAAACAACCTTAATTTTGAACCGTGAATATAGAATATAAAAAGTTACGATCAGCGACAAACATTTTGGGAGATTTTTGCTACGTTCAAGTAAATTGCAAAATCGAAAGTGACATGGCCGGTTTTCAGCGGGCACCGTGATTAAGTTACCGCGGCATGTTTACTCGCCAAACAGTAAAGCATCTGTGTCAAATGATGGCAAGATACCGGGTTTTTGTAAGTTTCTTTTTCTGTGAAGTGTTATGAAGTTTGACAATGAAATGAGCGAAGTCAAAACAAAGAATACAATCGCCCAACTCTTGTTTATGCAAAGTCAAAATTTACTCTCCAAGACGCGTACGACGTTATTTATCACCAGGTAATTCCATCATTTTGGAAATAGCAGCTACTTTATTATTCATCTGCGTCACAAGTTTTCACTGATTTTGGGCCTCATTTTGTTGAAACTCAAGCACGCTTCCAACAGGCCTGTGAACGGACAACCCTAAAACCTGGAATCCGGAATCCGGAATCATAGTCATTGTTTTACCAATACAGAGAGCAAAAACTATCCTAAATATTCATAAAAGCTAACCTTAGGCCTAAAAACGTTTTTTTAGGCCTAAATAGGCCTAATGTTAGCTTTTAAGAATGTTTAGGATAGTTTTTGCTCTCTGTATTGGTAAAACAATGACTGTGATTCCGGATTCCGGCTTCCGAGTTTTAG
>NC_090877.1:43867204-43869704 GCF_036669935.1 Montipora foliosa | reverse complement strand
CATCAACTAAAACAACAAGGAAATCAATTCATAGATTCACAATCGATATTTTTTTCGTTGCTATTTTTAGTAAATAGTGGAACGTTGTGTCCAACAACTGGTTTGCCCTAGAACACTTCTAGAAGAAGTTCACTTCAAATTCAAGCGTGACGTGTAGTGATTCTTAGTCGTCGGCATTCATTCATTGTTTTAGCCCCTCGATTTCCATATCCATCGGGACGGGAATCACTCAATATCGCCGGTTCACGGCATCTGTAAATAGTCGGTCCTTGTCATTGTTTTGAGTCTTCGAAACCTGGTGAATTAGTGAAACTTTCTGGTAGAAACCACGCTTAGTAAGTCTTTTCGGGCGTGATTGTCTGGGCAGCGAATTAGGTGACCGAGATATTTCCTTTCCACTGATTTTACGAAGCCTGCTACACGGCCATTTAAAAACAACCGATTGTCTGAATACACACGAAGCCATCCATGTAAAAAAATATTCCGTTTGGACCATTCTTTACGACGAACCATGATGCAGAAATCTGAGGCAACGCCCTCGCCGATTGATACTGAAAATATCAGGAAAATTAAAACCCCCAAGCTTGGCTTGAATACAATGCAAATAACACAGCGGACATGTGTTCAAGACGGAAAAGTTAATCCATAACTTTTGAAAATTAGTCCACAAATCATGAAGAAGAAAAGTCCCACTGAATTTTGTTCGTGACTAAGGGAATCCACGGAGTTATTGCCACGAGCAATCGATCACGCAATCCAAAAATTGGACTGCAACTCACCCGAACTCACCTTTGAGAGAGTAATAAATATTGTCGTTAATTTAGTGTGAAAAGGTTCTAATGAGCAAGAATCTAATGAATTCGCGTATTTTTCTATTTGCTTATACTTGCTTTGCAAGAGAGGTCCAGGAAAGAGGAAGCAGACTGAATTGGTTAAATCCTTACGTTGTATATTAACAGATCATTGTCACGAGAATCGTGACTGACCAAGTTTGGGCAAATTAAATAGGATTTTACAACCCTTCTGGTGTACCGGTCTTCGACCCAACGAAGCTTCACAAAAATAAAAATCTTTTAAAAAGCATTAGCCGCAGTGAAATGTATTAGTACCATTTTATTTTGCATCTGAAATCAACCTCTTGGCTCCATTTCGCAGAGATTATGTTCGTGCTTGTTGTTGTAAGTCAGTCACTTGAAGAACCTCAGGCAAGCTTTCCTGTCAGTGAATTAACAGACAGAACATCACGCCGGAAGCAATGCTCCTACTTTCTTTCAAAACCCAAGAATCATTGAATTGGAAGCCTTTTCTCCATTCACCAACTTGACTTTTCGCGAATCAAACTGTCAGTTAAGTCTTCCGATATTAAACGGTAACACAACAGCAGAAAATTTGGATATTTGACAGTCTAATTGACAGAATGAGCAATGAGTCGATGGCAACCAGGGAATTTACGGAATCAAGTTTCGTTGCGAAGGAGATATCAGTTTTAATCACAAGCAATCTGCGACAACTTCTACTTTCGCCCATGTAGAGACCAAAACGGAATCGATGTGCTGATTTGAAAGGCATCTATGTTTCCATCTTTTTCTGTTCGGCAAAAAGGCGAAAAAGTGCCACTTAGTCAACGCAAAAGAGCACTATTTTCCGTCCCGTTTCTCATTGAGCTTTACAGTCCTAATAGGATCCGTCTGAAGTCAGACAGATCCGCTCTAGAACGTAAGTACAGTTTACGAATTTAGAATTGTCAGTCCCTGCTTCTTATAATTACAATCCTTTTTATTTCAAGTTGAAAAATCACAAGCCGTTTATAGCTTGGGAAGGAATTTACATCGTCAGTGAAGGGAATGATAATGTACTTCCTTGTGTGTTTGTTTATTCATCCGTAAAACCACCAACGTTGGCGTAATATTCTACCATATTATGCAAAAAAACCATATTATGCAAAAAAATTTACATAGAAGCTCCGCTTGCTTCAGTAATGGCGATGGATTTTCAACTGAGTTACAAGCATTGGGAGTTCTGTGTCCTAATTGTGCTGTTTCATTCTTGGTGACGGAAGGGAGATCAATCACTATTAACGCGTAATAATAATTTACATTTAGTAACACATGACGTCCGAGAATCATTTTGTTTTCACACGCTTATTCTTGTCCCAGGAATCCGTGATTTCAAAGCAAGAAAAGGCATCTACAGTTTATCATTGCACGTATCAAAATAGCGAGCTTTCGTGAATTCATCTGAAACGGATATCGTGCTTCAATGATTATTTTGCACTCTTAAATCTTTGTCAGTCAAATGAAACGATGACATTTTAAGACAGGCATGAGGATGTCAGGACATTTATTTCTTTTCTTACTGTAGGACAACTCTATGATTGCAATGGCAGCAGATGGCAGTCAGGAGAGATTTCTCACAAGAAAATTCCTGCCATTTACTGCGATTTTCGTACTGGTAGGTCACTTTGTTGTGATCATTGTGCTATTTGCAATTTTACAGTTAA
>NC_090877.1:43842204-43862204 GCF_036669935.1 Montipora foliosa | reverse complement strand
TTTAACAAAGCTCATGAATAATTTTATCATTATTATTATTATTATTATTATTATTATTATTATTATTATTATTATTATTATTATTATTAGGTTTCAACATCATGTTCTCGCTGTTGTCATTGCCATCTTTTCTTCTCTTAGGTGAATCATAACAAATGACCAAAGGCTAACAGAATTACATGTATCTCTTCTTCACATTTCCAACACAATTTGCCCTCAATATCCTTGCAGTTCCCAACAAGGCAGTTTTTTGTATTACTCCAACATTGAATGGTATCCCTAGCTTTCCAATCCACCTATCAAATCCTTTGGTGACACTTTCAAGGGCTCCTATCACTACAGGTACGACTTCTACCATTTTGAGTTTCCACAGTCTTCTGATCTCTCTCTTCAAGTCCTGGTATTTTTCCACTTTTTCCCTTTCTTTTTCCCCTACTCTTACATCAGTTGGTACAGCAATATCAATGATTATCCGGCCCCTTTCGCTCTTTCTTGTCAATTACAATTATGTCTGGTCTTCTTGCCTCTATCACATTGTCACACTGAACATTGATATCCCACAAAACTTTGACTTCTTCATTTTCTACTACTCCTTCTGGGGCATGTTCATACCACTTTTGCATATGCTCCAACCCATTCTTCTTACAAAAAAATCCCAATGGACTTTCTTTGCTACATTGTCGTGTCGTCTCTTATATTCTTTCTGAGCCAATTTCTCACATCCACTTACTAAGTGTTGCACGCTTTCACATTTTTTCCAATTATTATTATTATTATTATTATTATTATTATTATTATTATTATTATTATTATTATTATTATTTATATTATTATTATTATTATTATTATTATTATTGTTATTTATTATTAGTTTTGTTTTCCCTCGAGTCCTGATGTTTCCCTCAACTTTGTCTTGGAAAACATCAAGACTAACTGTTTCCCTCTGGACCATACATTAAGTGTACATTATGCCCAGTTAAACAGGCCTTCTGATATTACGCGATGGTGCGATTTCGCACAATCGATTTCAAATCACATCCGATCGCACAATTCACGAAAAATCGCATAATTCACAAAAGGACGCACAAAATTCATAAAATGAAACATAAATCAACACGTTTCTTAGAAATTCCTGCATAAATACGCCATTTTTAAGATGATTTATCTTGGAAAAAGGTTAGAAATCCTTTGCCACCTTCGATTTCGTAAACATTCGAAGTTCAAGGCTTTATTTTGCATGTCGGGGACCTGGTACGAGTCTCCTTCTATTGGTGCAACACAAACACGCACATACACACCCACACCACTGAATTTATGACACAGTTGCCTTCTCTTAGAGAAGAGATTTGTGAAAAATAAGCGAAGTTGTAAGTTTTTCGGCAAAATGTAGTTTCTTTCGTTGAAAACTGATAAAAACTTACTCATGGATAAGTTTGTTGTGAAAACGCCCGCTTTTTCTTCGACGAAGAAGGAAGTTCCCACCTTCCGCGCAATCTGACAGCTCACGATCGAGCAAGAAAGTAGGGAGCTCAAGCACGTGCATTTTTGAGAGGCGGACGGCAACCGGAAGTGAGCTGTTTTCCCTTTCATCTTTTATTTACACAACCACCTTTACATTGCTAAGTATCTTTTCTCCATTAGAGATGATTAGTATAAAAATCTTGGAGACACCACCGTCCCGGCACGTGAAATATTCTCTTCCGGTTGCCGTCCGCGTCTCAAAAATGCGCTTGCTTAAGCTCCCTAGTACCTCACAGGTACGGTCCACGTGGACGATGGACTGATGTTTTTCTCGTCGTGCAATATTAGGGCCGTTTACACGAGAGAAAAGGGACTATTTATACGAATATATATTCCCAGGTCAATATAAGGCGCGGCTTGAAAAAGACGTGAACGTAGATTTTGTACCATTTATACGGGGTGAACATTCGAGTCTTATGCAAGCCGCGGCCAGAGAAAGCCGCGGCTTATTTTTTCTCGTATAAAT
This sequence comes from Montipora foliosa, assembly GCF_036669935.1. Lineage (NCBI taxonomy): Eukaryota > Metazoa > Cnidaria > Anthozoa > Scleractinia > Acroporidae > Montipora > Montipora foliosa. The sequence continues at coordinate 43,860,217 of NC_090877.1, read as the reverse complement.
GGGGGTATGGCCCTATTGTGATTGACCATCTTCGGAAGTTCGTGGTTGACAAGCACCTTGATCATTCATTTGGCATGTTAGCTGTGTCCTTTCAACTTTTAACGTGATGCACCGGTAGTGCAGAAGACCTTATTTTTTTTATTTATCCCAATTAATATCGATCGAGATACATAATTACTGTTCCTTTGTGTTCAAAATGTTTTTAGGGTAGCAAAAAAGTGTTTTTCTTCACCTGAAACCTTATAAAACAAGCTTAAAATTGCTGAGAAAAAAATTGCATAATTTACATTATTTATCGCATAATCGGCCTTTCTAATCGCACAATCTGCCCTGAAAAAAATCGCATAATTTGCATTTTTTTAATCGCACCCTATCAGAAGGCCTTGTTAAAGGATGACTTTGAAGCAGACTTGAAACTGTATGGAAAGACTGGACACTATGAAATACTCAGGAATATTGACAGACGGCAAATAGAGGTACGTACATGAATTTGCACACTTTTTATGACATTATTAAATAAAGTAATTCATGGGATTTTGTGCATTTAATTTGAATTTCAAATTTATTTTAAAGTGTTTTAGGCAGCTGAAAAAAACAAACACAGTCTTGGCCCTTCTTCTTCCAATAATAGCATAAAATGCTTAATTTCCTCGTCAAGGCCATCCCAATTTTCTTGAGAGAGGGTGCAAAATAATTATTAGCTTTTCAATCACCAGTGCAAGTGCTAAACGTATGATTAAAAGGTGGAGATCTGAAGTGATATTTATGAACGTGGAGTTCAACAAAGACCAAATTTTTTAACCCAGGACAGTCTGAGAACAAGTTGTTTGTTGGCATGCATTTCAAAAACAAAGTTAAGATCCTTCAATAAGGAGTCAAACCGATGACCAATATTACTATAGTTGAGGTTCAGGTGACAGATATCCTACTGTACAAAACGTTGCTATAAAATGGTTCATAGTGGATCCCAATGCAGGACCTAGGGTATTATTGCCAAGACATTGGCCAACAAAGCAAGGGTGAGAGCTCATCATGGATCAAGGGGAAGGATCCACAGGGAAATGCCCACAGGCAAATTCTGTGACTGTCAAAGTAATCTGTTTCCATCGGACATCAAATGGGCTACATAATTCTGTTTTTCATGGAAAAATAAGCTAAGTTTATTAGAATTTCATTTTCTATCATTATTTATGTGTGACTTGCTCTTCGCAACATGTTATCCAGTGGAAAAGGAGATCGTTGTTGAACTACATCTTCTCGGATAGGAGTACCGAAATTATTCAATTGTGACGGCTAGAATGATCAGAATCAGTGTATTATTTCTGAAAAGTGGAGAAATAATTTCTTGGATTACATTTCAAGGAATCACGAACAGCGAATTCACCGTCGGATCGATGATTCTGGTTTAAATAATGTTATGCGTGTCTTCCATTCGAGCTGACAGCACTGAAAACACAGGCAAACATTTGAATACTAGTTGCTATTACAATCTGTAAAAGCCTTTATCTTTTCGTTGTTCATTTCATTTTCTCACCGATGATAAAACTTAGTTTTGTGAAACTGAACAAGCTTGCATGTGACATATTTTGATATTGATCTGGAAAGCAGAGGTCATCTTGTTTACTTTACAGGAAGAAGAAATTTTTGTTGGATAATTCAACACCCGTTTGAGGATTTGGTAAACTTTAAAACGAAGAAATTCTAGGAACGTAGAATAAGAGATTTCATCTGATGCTACAAGTGTGAATTGCGATTTACGTGAGCGATAAATGAAACCATCTCTAGTTTACATTTACTGAGACCCAATACTGCTTCTCATTATTTACAAAGTACCGCGCAAGCAACGAATTAAACTAAATTAAACTGTCGTGCCTTGTTTTCATTGTCAGTTTTTTGGTTATCAAATAAATTAGTATATCTCGCATCTTCTCACGATTATTTTTGGTTTGGTCAAGTCCCAAGAGTAATACAACACTAAAACTCCCGTATGTCAACAAAAACATGGGCGTGGCTGACTAGGGCCCTTTAAACTGTAGCAAGTTTCAAAATGATATTAAATGATGATGATTTTTTTGTGGGGTGGTTCTGATTAGGGTAAGTGCTGTGGAGCAATCAATTACGCTGATTGGAGACATACAGCTTATGGAGGAGGCAGATATGACAAAGTCCCAGACAGCTGCTGCAAGGTGGATCACCGGCGCCATGCTTGTGGGTTTGAATTTGAACTTAGCAAAATAAACCAGAAGGTAAATAGTTCTTTTTATGGTTTGAGGGTTTGTGTGACTTGTACCACTCACATGTATAAGCTAGCACAACTCTTCCATAACTCTTGTCTCATCAAAGATATCCAATGAATCATTCATCAATGAACACAAAGACGAGGTGTTAGACAACTGGTCATACCTTGTATCTGTTGGGAATTTCTCATACCAAAGTTGATTATACCATTTGTGATCTTAAAATGTCTACAAAGGATAAAACAATAAGAATGTAACTCAGTAACATAAACAACGGTATGCAGACGGTATTGTGTGGGCAACCCTAAAACCTGGAATCTGGAATCTGGAATCGCAGGTCATTGTTTTACCAATACAGAGAGTAAAAACTATCCTAAACATTCATAAAAGCTAATCTTAGGCCTAATTCGGCCTAAACAAACGTTTTTAGGCCTAAGGTTAGCTTTTATGAATGTTTAGGATCGTTTTTACTCTGTATTGGTAAGACAATGACCTGTGATTCCGGATTCCGGATTTTAGGGTTGCCCGTATTGTGTTCAGTGAGGACAGATCAAAGGTCCGAAGAGGTCTTGATATTTACATGGCATCTGACAGGATGCGGCGATGCGGATCCGCATAATTCCCTAAAATCCGCATCCTCCGCATAATTACGATATTTTCCGCATAAAACTGAAGAAATGCCTGATATTTGTGATAAGGCAGCTGCTTACCACCCTCACAAACACAAAAGCCGAAGAGATTGACTATTTTAAAACGCTTATTTTCCTGAACATTGAAGAAAACAAGCCATTTCGTTCGCAAGATGAAAAAAATTCCACTCATTTTTCGGGAATGAGCCTGGACCCTCGTTAAACCGTGTTCATAACATACCCTAGGCTCGAATTTTTTTTAAAAAGATGCAAGGTATGAGAATTTAGCCACAAGTTATAGTGGCAAATTAAAATTGCATCATTTGCAACTCTGGTAAAGTAGGGACAATCATTGCGATGAAGTTGTACAAAACAAAGAGCCCGCAATACGTATGTGTAAAAAACCGCTGAAAATGGTGAATGATCGAGGGAATGGATCGTGGTTCAACCACATCACAATTTTGCTCCATATCTCCAAATTGAAACAAAACTCATGACAAGAAACAAAATATTTTTTATCGCTTTATTTCTTTTAGCAAACGTTTCGGCAAAATGCCGATTACCAACCCTTTTATTTTAACGGTGAATGCTAGTCGCAAATTGGCGACTCAGCCAGATATCTTAATTGCAAAGGGAAAAAGCGACTGTATTGGTCGCAATTTCGAGTCCTGATTTACCATAAGCATGTAAATACATTGGACGGGCCTAATTATTAGTTCTATAAATGTTTAAATTTCCGCATAATCCGGTGTAATTTCCGCATAATCATCGCATGTTTACACATAATATGGCCAAAAATTTCCGCATAATCTTTAATTTTTTTCCGCATCCTATCAGAAGTAAATAATTTACCGTCTCAGGAAAGAATTAGCCTTGGCATGACTTGACACCAATGGAGGTCAAAAAGATGTAAATGGCTTGAATTGTTCAGACTGTTTATTAAAACTCTTTTTCCTAGTTCTCTATGGAAATCGCACACTCATGAATCATTCTTGTAGGATTCGTTCGTAGAAAGCCGCCATTTTCACCGATCGCGCTGAAATTTGACGTGTTTACTGGGGAGAAATAGCCCCAGTTTCCCTGTAAATTTCGGCTGTCTAGCTTTCATGACGCCTACATGACGGACATTCTAAGTCAGGCAATTTGAGCTCGAGGGAACATAGGCAGCCCAAGCTCGCGTCACTACAGACAGCCGTTGTGAATTTAAAAGCGTTATAAGACTTTGTATGGGAAATCAAATACCGTCGATTATAAAGCCTAAAAATGCTCAATTTAACTTTCATTCAATAAAATGAATCGAACATGGTTACGAGAATGGGGTAAGTGTTGTAAATGAAATGACTGTACCTCAGCGGGTGGAGTTAATTTGACCTCGGACCCAAGCTCCGTGTCTTCACGGGTCATCAGTTACTGTTAAATTCATCAGCTATCGTGGAATTGAAGGAGAAAATGCTCATTTCCAGCCAAGTGCGTTGGGATTTTTGACTACGAAACATTCTCGGAGGTTCGCAAATGATGTGGCTTTAGCTCTGCGTGAAAAACTCTTGGCTGGGATGGATTTTCGAGTCGCAAACCGCCTCTGAGCTGACAACGGTCGGAATCGTAGTGTGCAGCCTTGACTTCGTCTTAGAACATTGAAAACACTCACAGAAAACTTTTTGCAATTCCCAATCTGTGAATAAAATGGGTTATTTCTGTGTTCTAAGTGGGTTTCTCTTGGGATTTCCCAAATTGGGAAAGTGATACCAAAACCAATCTTGGGACAAGAATTCCACATTATTTCCCCTACATTAGGATTTATATGTCCCAATAATTCTCCTTTAGTATAAATACACAGGTGATTATACAAAATCGCACGCTCTCATTGGCTCGCTATCTCAGATTATCAGCCGATAATCACCTCGACGGACAAAATGGCTGCCAGTAGTCGCTTTGCCACTGTAAGTGAAGATGATTTCACATTGAAATGTTTTTTTTCTCTTTTTTGAAATAATCACCTGTGTATTTATACTAAAACAACTATTCGCCTCAGGCTCAGTGATTATCGGTGAATATTCACCGATAATCACTTCGCCTTCGGTGAATAATTGTTAAATATTGGGATTTACATGTCCCAATAATTCCCCTATATTGGGATTTATACGTCCCAATGATTCCCCTCTATTGGGATTTACACGTCCCAATAATTCCCCTAAATTGGGATTTACATGTCCCAATAATTTCCCTATGTTGGGATTTATATGTCCCAATAATTCCCCTATATCGGGATTTACATGTCCCAGTAATTCCCCTATATTGGGATTTACACGTCCCAATAATTCCCCTATATTGGGATTTACGCATCCCAAACATTGGCCTACATTGGGATTTACATGTCCCAGTAATACCCTTATATTGGGATTTAAATGTCCCAATAATTTCACTATATTGGGATTTACATGTCCCAATAATTTCCCCTGTTATCAGGAAATTCCTGTCATAATAATTTCCCTCCCTTGGATTTTCTTGACCCAGCAATTTCCTTCAAATGGGGTTCTTTTCCCGATAAACAGCTCCCTTTTATGGTTTTCATGTGAAAATACTTTTTGCCCCCAAAACATATAAAGATTAGCATGTAATTTGACCAACAATTTCCTTCAATGATGCATGGCTCAATAATTGCCTGTTAACCATGGGAATCATAATATAACCCTGAATGCAACTGTTCATTTTCAGCCCATTGACAACTGCTCTGCTATATAGTAAATGAGAAACACACAAATCTGTGACAATTAAACAACTTAATAAACAGTATTAATAACCACTAAGGGTGTACATTAGTATTTATCTTTAGACTAGAATAATTAAATAACATGCATTAAACTTGGATTTAAGAGTGGTTTGATAACTTTACAACAGCATTTACTGGTGGGTCTAATTCGCAGGTCGCGGGTTGCAGGTCATTTTTTCACCAATACAGAAAGTATCCTAGACATTCATAAAAGCTAACCTTAGGCCTACTTAGGCCTAAACAAAAGTTTTTAGGCCTAAGGTTAGCTTTTATGAATGTTTAGGATACTTTCTGTATTGGTGAAACAATGACCTGCAACCCGCGACCTGCAAATTAGACATGCCGCGGTAATATTAATAATGCTATCCTCATATAAATGTTTTGTTTCCAGTGTTGCTCAACCACGGTGAGTGAGTCTCTGGAATAGGGTAACAAAATTTGTCCAAGGAAGGATTACTTTTTTTTGCAAACGTTGGCTGCGTAGCACTTATATGAGAATAGACTTAACTGATTGGAGTGTAATGTGAAGTGCCAGCCTTCTATCCCATATGAACCATTAGTAGGGCTAACGCTGACACGGTTCATATGGGGTAGAAGGCTGGCACTTAACATTGCACTCTATAAACAAAATTTGTCAGTTGGTTTTCCAAAAGGCGTAAATGTAACTGTGACAGCCCATTATTTGGACTGTGTCTTTAAAATGCAAACAATGCATTTTACACTTGGAAACACTTGATAAAAGCTAAAGGCAATGGATCAGAAAATGTTTCTGTTCTTTTTGGGAAAATTGGTTCAGTTGGTTGATCAGAACTTCAAATAATTAATGTGGGGAAATACTCCCAAATAGTTCACACCCTTGCAAAACAAATCTGGGACTTCCTGGGAATTCCTGGAAATTTCATAGGAACAGAATTGTGAATTTTCACAGGAAACTCAGACTTGGAATAATTCCAAGCTGTGCATCAATTAGATTTAAATTTCTTGAAATAAGTGATAAAAACTTGGAATTAGACAGAAATTTTGGACATTACAAGTGCTGAAACTTTCTTGAACGAGTAAACAAAATTCTAGTTTCTAAAGAAACGGTGGTACTGCGTTGGTGGGAGAGTGCAGGGGCAGCCAACGAGAATATAGTTCAAAACCACTTAAACATACAGTTGTTTAGCGTATTTTGGTATTTAAACAGTAGATATAGGCATATTTCTATCGCCTAAAAATTTTTCATCTGTTTGGATTTCCTAGCTGAAAGTTTAGTGATCCGAAAATTATAGGGATCAAAACGTACCTTTTCGAAAATTCCAGGCAGAAAAAAGGCTCCGAAAATTCTAGGTGACCTTTTTGGGGTAAAAAATCCATTTAAAATGGGCAATTATATCATTTTTCAGATGTTCGAAAATCCTAGGACAGGCAGGCAAGCAAGAAATTTTACAACAAATATTCCGAAAATTCTAGATCTCAAATCGTCTTCCGAACAGATATTTTCCGAAAATTGACGTTGGGTGCCCCTGAGAGCGAAACATGAAAATTTTCATGTTTCTTGAACGAGGTAAGAAAAATCAAGAATTGACCTTAAATAACTGAGAAGTACAAATGCACATGTGGAAGAAACAAGGTTAAAGTGACCTGCTCCCGTAAAATAATATTCCAACCAGCAAATCAGAAATGTGCTGGACACCATTCCAGTGAAGCTAACAGTTACCATCATGACAAAAAAAATTAGAATACAAAATAATTGATTTCAAAGCAGTTATCTTCAGGTCAAAATCTTTGGATTGGGTTCTTGTTTTGAATTTAAAATACAAAAAGGGCTTTTTAAGATTTCAGATAAACCACAGAACCATAACAAGTCTGCAAAGAGTAATCCGAAACAGTGAAGCATCTGTGTCAAACGATGGCAAGATACAAGGTTTTGTTTTTGTTAGTTCTCTTTTTCTTCCAAGTGTTATAAAGTTTGACAAGAAATGTGCAAATTCAACACAAAGATCTCAATCGTGCAACTCTTGAGTTTGACCATTGTTTCAGCAAAGTCATAAATTTACTCTCCAAGATGAGGTTATTTATCAAGATGATCCTCGCGTATCACATTTCGACACACGTATGCAAATTTGTTAAGCTCGAAAATTACACAACATGATATTAAAGTTCACAAAGGCTGGAAATATCTCGGCAAAATCCTTTTCCAGCGAAAAATTAATCGAAACAAACAACATATTTACTATTACAGGCAAAAATACCTTCCTATTTCAATTGCGTGCGTGCAAACAAGAGATGCAATTAAATACATGAGCAGGTTTGACAGTTCACATCAAACCCCTTTCGACTCGGAACCTTGACCGTAAACAATGAAGCAGAAAAGCGACAACAACTTTCATTCAAATAATTCTTCACTGTCACATTTCCAAATATTTTACACCTTTGCAGAGGTGAGTACAAAATACCAATAAATGTAAATGTAAATTGCCAGACAACTAAGATGCGACTTCAGTAAACACTGTGATACATTCAAGGCGTTCGATTCCTTCAATGTTTGTTAAATCCATAAAAAAAATTGCTATTTGATTTCAGTGTTTTATATAATACCAAGTTAGTAAAATATTAGAAACAAAGCTCACTTGATATCCAAAGGCGAAAAATGAAATTGTTGTCGAAGACCAAAACACTCGTTGCTTAAAATCCAGACATTTATTTTTCAGCGGTGTCTTGTTTCTCCAATTGACGATCCATTCTTGAGCTCCATGAGGGTATATTTTGTTTAAAGATCCACTAAAACGCCATTCACGTCAATGACTTATTAGTGAAATTTCCAATTGTTATACCTGAAGACTGTGCAGAGTTGAGAACAGGTAAATACAAATCTGACAAATAGCGAGACAACTGAGATAACAGATCCACTATATGGATTCCTTCTCTGTCTTTGTTGAACCCATACTGAGTTACCAGAGAACTGTTCATTTGGTTTGAGTGTTGCACAAAACACCGCACTTAGCAAAATTTTAGGAAGACAGCTCACTTTGATTACGGCTCGACGGGCGACAGATTGTTGTCGAAGTCCATTACTCGTCGCTTCTAACATTCGACCACCTGTCTTGTTCAGTATCCAATGCGCTTGCCATTATTGAGCTTCATGTTTTGTTCAAAGATCCACTAAAACGCTATTCGCGTTACATGACTTTCGACGCCATTGCCGGTTAAGTTAATCGTCCTACTGTGTTCACCAGAGAAATCTACGCATTTTCCACTACCCTCTCGATCCTAAGAAAATACGTGTAGAAGGCTCTATGCACAAAGACACCGCTTAGCAGGGGAGTGACAGGCAAGACTTTTACCGACAAGGAAAAAAAGAAAAAGAAAAAGAAAACGAAAAATAAAAAAACGACGAAATTAAAGACAGATTCCGACTGGGTTTGGCAACCCAGTAATTAAGTATCCTTGCCAGAAAAATTGACTTGAAGGTACTCTACCTTTAAATCGTCATTTTGAAGACAATAAGGCATCAAATCAAATGTTATTCGCCTATAGTTAACGCTTACCTTTTTACTTGAGTTCTTGTAAGCATTTCCCTGCCTTGGATCAGCATTTAAAGAGTAAAACAACAAAAAAATCACCACAAATTTGTGAGCGTTGATACAAACGTTCTAAAGCCGCCGATTACCGCCAAAATCGGTAGAGAGCTTGCCGTGGAGACTGCTGGCCAAAATGAAAACGGCTCACTAGTTCCAGTCTGGTCTCTCACTCGTTATACAGGCTCGCGCAGGAAACATTGAAGAAAAATGAGCAAGATTCCGAGCGAAGTCCTCCAATTAACCCTCAAACAAAGTGGGAAAGATACTGGTATTCATTAAGTGGATAAAGTGCTGACATGGAGTGTGTAATTCTTAACATTGATGCTTCATGTTCCTTTTGGAACAAGGCCGGTCAAACGTGGAGGATATTTCAATAATCTATAGAATCATCATAATAAAGGCTTTTAGTTTCATTTATCCGTGTTACACTATTGGGAATTAAATTGGGGAAATAATCCCTTATTATTATTTTACAATTTAAGGAATAACTTGGGGGAATGTGTCCATATTATTCACAATACTGGGAATAACTTGGAAAATGTGTCCATATTATTCACAATTCTGGGAATAACTTGGATAAATGTTCCCATACTAATCACAATTCTGGGAATAACTTGGGTGAAGGTTTCTATATCATTCACAATGTTGGGAATAACTTGGGAAATGTGTCCATATTATTCACAATTCTGGGAAATAAACTTGGGTAACGGTTTCTATATCATTCCCAATGCTGGGAATAACTTGGGAAATTTGTCTATATTATTCACAGTTCTGGGAATAACTTGGATAAATGTTCCCATACTAATCACAATTCTGGGAAATAAACTTGGGTAACGGTTTCTATATCATTCCCAATGCTGGGAATAACTTGGGAAATTTGTCTATATTATTCACAGTTCTGGGAATAACTTGGATAAATGTTCCCATATTAATTACAATACTGGGAATAACTTGGGGAAATGTTCCCCCATAATTCACAATATTGGGAATAAATTGGGAACTTTTCCCATATTGTTCCCAGCTTTGGGTATAACTTGGGAAAACGTTCACATCATATTCCCAATATTGGGATGCAAAAAGAAAGTAGACGTTATTTCCCAATGAAAACCCAACATTTTCCCCCAAAAGTAATTTCTTGTCCCAATTTTTTCCCACGAGTGGGAAAATTTCCCATTTAATTCCCAAATGGGAATCTCGAAAAGTTTCCTGTGACTGAAAACACAGAATTCCCGAAACGGTGTAATAAGCTCCAGAAGGCACAAGAATACACCAGAGGTGAGTCATTTTGATTCATTTTATTGAATGAAAGTTAAGTTGACCATTTTTTAGGCTTTATAATCGACGATATTTGATTTCCCATACAAAGTCTTATAACGCGTTTAAATATTCTCAACGGCTGTCTGTAGTGACGCGAGCTTGGGCTGCCTATGGAGGGAAGGCGATTCAACCGATCGCCGAGTGGTTTTACTAACGTTTTTTGGCCAAAAAAAATACACTACAGGCTTCGGAACGAATAAAGAAAAGGATTGTGGTGCATTTGATGGAATTTCAAGCGTTAAAATCGCTGACAAGGTAAGATTATTTTCAAAGCCTTCACCACGTGTTCCTTCGATCTCACAGGATTGTGTTTTCCCTCAAAATATTCGCTTGTTTTCGCTTTCGCTCAAACATATTTACCTTGATTACAATTGTCCAGTGAATAGTTTTATCCTCTGGGATGAATTTTCCGTCGAAAACGGACACGGAACGATTTTCGCAAATCGTAAGGGCATTTCCCGAATTCCATTCTAAACGGAAAAAGAGGTAAAGATTTTCCGGAAAATGCCTTTCCATTTGACCTCAAGCCGAGATTTCCGGATTTTTTGGCTGAATCGTAAGCACCCACGGACTCTGACCACTCTGGCTTAACACTCTGCCCAGGGCCAATTTAAGCGCAGTCGCAGTGAAGGTCCATTTTTGTAACCGATGGAAACCACTATTAGGGACTTCAAATTAGGAACTACGACAGCGACGGTCGACGATAACGTCACCTCAAAATATAACTTGGCTCTATCAGAATTTTTTTATTCAGTCTCATTCACGTTCTACAATATGGCGAAATATCCTAAAAATAAATTGGTACGGGCGGTATCAGTGTGAAAAGAGAGAATGAAAGATTCTCCGTTGCTTACGTTGTCGTCAAAACCTGAGATTTGGTGATTTCACGTCGTCGTTATGCAGGGGACCGCAAACATACTTGCTAAAATCCGTGCTGCATGTGCACGCAGCACGGTTACTACGATTCTCAGTTGAGTATGACACTAGGGAAGTTTGGTGACACAGTTTCATCGTTAAAGTTACCATTTTGTCAAGGGCAACTTGCTTCTTTCCAAGGGTAACTTTTCGGGGTTTGACGTCATTTAACTGGTAACGGTCGCCAGTTTGAATTTAACCGTTATCATTAGTAGATCCTAAAAGTTACTCTTGGAAACGGAGGAAGTTGCCTTTGACAACATGGTAACTTTAACGCTGGAACTTTGTCACCAAACTTCCCTAGTGTCATACTCAACTGAGAATCGTAATATTTATGCTCTTCTGATCAATAATATTATTGTTTTGTGGAGTTGTCGTAGTCGTAGCCGTCGTCGTTTCTTAGTTAAACTCCCTATCGTTTCCTAGTCTGCGTAGTCGAGGCGGAAGCCCGTGATTTTTGGACTTCCTGGTTGGCCCTCGCCCCAGCATTAAAGGCCCTCATTTGGTGGCGTTCATGTTTACGACCGCACTGAAATATTTTAAGTCCCTATTTTCCATTTAGGAAGGCGGAGTTGGACGACGTGCAGAGAGAATTCCTTTACATGTGTTTTTATCATTGTAATTTTTACTAGGGGTGCAATAGCTATTCTCCCGCTTTGGACGGAATGAAACTGCACCTGAAACTTGTGGCTTATGGCGGTATCATTTGTGGAATAATCGAGGTAACAGTTGCACGATTCTTTTTCATTCACGGGTACTTAATGGGTGAATTTGTTGTTTGTGTTGTATTTGAATCGTGGTGTTGCATGCATGAACAAACTGTGTTTCTTTATAAAGATCAAGTGCCTATCTAAATTAGGACGAAGCTAATGCACCGACATCAGGATTGAATTAGAAAACAACAGACACAAATATGTGACAGGAACGGTGGACCCCAACCGTATATCGCAGCAAACGTACCTTGCGCATTTATAAGGGTGCGTTCGATTCATTAGAGACCAAATTTGGATCAAGAACTCCAATTCATCTTCCCATCCAAAAAAAATCTAAAAATAAATTCCCCCCCCCGCGGATTTGGCTAATTGAAATACTTCCCCAGCATAAACTTTTATTAGACGCTCCATGAGCGTAAACTGGGTTTCCTGTGGTACGTGTTACACAAAAATAGAAGGCAATGAGTTGGATGTTATTGAACTGCAGCCTTCCAGTTAATTTTTTCAAGTCAAGTGGGAGGTCATTAAGACCATTTGAGGGGTCACCCATACGTCTTGCCAGCAGTTGCCCTTTGGCTCACATGTTCTCACTTTGATTATTTTGTAATTTCCTGTCCCGTTTTGAGGTCTTTTACTTTTTTTAGCTTTGGTGATAAAATTCAGTTCAAAGATAACAACACACGCTCTTGAGTTAAACTCACTCAGTTCTTCTTTTAACAAACTGCAAATTGCTCTGACTGACGTTTTCCTGCATGTCATGCATGTCTTGCATCAGTTGCACTAAGCAAACGTTTATTCTACGCAATAAGGAAGGACTGAACGTGTTGTTTCCGCTTCGTAATTCCTCTTCTTTTCAGTCTAATCTGATGCCACGTTAATTTTTTTTGCTTAACGTTTGCACTAAAAAGTACCGTAAAAGCCGGGAGTTAACAGTAAAGGACAAGCCGGAGAGAACGCTCCGCGATTCCAAATCAACGGTCGAGGACTAAAAGAAATACCTCTGGTCGCACGACCTCAGAACCCCATTTCCATGCGTAGAGATAGCTCAGATTTCTCGTCACGGTGTTGTCGTCAAACCAGTTTTGACCGCCAAGCTGGGACTCCTTCTCGCGGGACGCTATGAAGCGCATCATTAACATTCCTGAAAATTGTGATTACAGTGATAATTGTTCATTTCAACAGCTTTAATAGTTTTGGAGCAATTTTAACGATGTTGTATTGATTTTCAGTGCGTAAGATTGATTTATTTGATAAAAGTTTTTTCCCTCCGAGCGAATCGATGAGCAAAATAATTTAACTACAATTAAAATGGGTCTTTTCACGTTGTCAAAGCCGTTGAAGTTGCGTGAAGGCACTGAAGCAGCATACGGACCAGCGGAAGAATTAGGCCTTTTCCTTTCCTCTTGGGCCAAAGTCACGCAATGCTGTTTGTCACAACTGCTGTTGAGAGCCGGTTTTTCGATTTGTCCAAGGAGGAACCCCATCCAAGGTAACGTCCAATCAGCGAACTAGGAGAAATTCTGTCCCAATTTGATGACTAGGAAATGAGGTTCTGGGGTTGTGCGACCAGACGGTTTTTTTCGTCCTCAACCGTTTATTTGGAATCGCGGAGCGTTCTCACCGACCTTTAAAAAAAAAAATTCCTCTGGCACCTAGGGTAGCCAAAAGACAGATGAAGGAAAAGAAAACAATAACATAGCTTTTATATAAACCTCTGAATTTCTGTTTCTCAGCGAAAGATTAATGGCAATCAATCGTAAAAACACTGAAATTCTGCAGTCTCTTCCGTCTAGAATCAAGAGTTCTGTCAAAAGGAAGAAATTGATCACGTGCTAAGCAACTACAAAGGTGCACGTGATTACCTTGTGCTGCGTTCTTGTTTACGTTGAATGAACTTCAGGCTACAAATAAGAATGTTAGCTTAATCGTTCGTCGTTTTCGAAGTAAAACAACTTACTTTTTAGCCAAGAAACTTCCGTCTTTCGTTCTTTAATTTTGTTGTAATATTGTTTTAATCAATACAGAATTTGTAATTGAAAATCTAGACATCTATGAGATGCAAACATACTTGCGAACACTATTTATCGCAAATCACAATGCTGACTAACACAAAGCGAAGGAAATTTGTCATACATATGAAGTTTTTTACTATCCGAATGTTTTTGGGTTAGATTTAAGCGATATAATAATATTGTTGAAAATTTTTCGCGCTTGTAAGTCTTAGAACCAGGAACTTAAAGAAATATTTTGGGCTTCCCTAATGAATTTCATTTTACACCATCGTGACAAAACAGATCTTTTTCTTACGTTAAAAACTATAGCTACCATTTTGACTTCCTGTCATCTTTATGAAAACTGCTCGGCGCGTGTCAAATCTCAACCCACGATTGCAAATTAGTTGAGCTCGAATGTTACACAACACGATGAATCCACAGAGGCCTTAAAAAAAACTCACAAAAAAACCTTTCCAACGAAAGATTTTATTGAAATAAACAACATATTCGACTGCTCCATAAATAGTTCTTGACCAACAAGAATTAGTCAAATTTCCAATTGTTTTTCCTTGAAGACTGTGCAGAGTTGAGTTCAAATAAATACAAATAGCCAGACAACAGAAATCACAGATCCACCCGAGGTGTTCGATATCCAATCAGAAAAAGTTATCAGAGAATTTTCCATTTGGTTTTCAGTGTTGTACATAACACCAAAGTTAGTAAAATTTTGGAAATACAGCTGACTTAAATCCGGCCAGCCCAAGGCCATTACTCGTCGCTTTTAAGAGTCCAGTCCCCATAAGAGTCCAGTCCCCAGTTGTTCAAACGATGGATAGCGCTATCCACCGGATAAATCACTATCCAGCGGATAAACACTATCAAAACCAATTGAGTTATCCAGTGGACAGTGATTTATCCATTGGTTAGCGCTATACACCTTTTGCACAACCGGGGCCAGATATTTATTTTTCACCGCCTGTCTTTTTTATCCAATTGGCGTTCCATTCTTGAGCTCCATAAGGGCATATTTTAAAAGTTTCCACTAAAACGCCATTCGCGTTACAATGACTTTCGACGGCATTGCAGGTTAATTAGATATTTCACTGTGTCCACCAGATACACTCTATGCATTTCTACTAGCCCCTCAAACCTACCAAACATACGCACAAAGACACTACTTAGCAGGGATAGGAACGACTTTTCCTGACACGGAAAAGAAAAAGAAAAAAAGAATTAAAAAAAAAACAAACAAGCAAATTCAATGCATTTTCTAATTAATTTATCAAGCAAATCCGCGTTGTACCCGGGAATCGAAGCCGGGCCGCATTGGTGGAAGACGAGTGCTCTCACCACTGCGCCAACATTTACCACCTCGTATCTCTTGGCCGTCGTTGCAGTGCTTCCTAAGCTTCCCATCGTCCAACGAATTTGCCGATGTTTGTTTAGGTCCAGAAATGCAAGTAAATGGATTGACGCCCAATACTGATGTCCAACTAGACAACAATAGAGCGAGTTTCAATCGATTGTCGAAAATCCAAAACCAAAGTAATTATTTTGGCCAATTCACCTTTACCACTCGGCGGCCATTTTAAAGTCCGTGGGGAATAAAGGCTTTGTCTTTGCATTGTCTTTGCCCGTCCTGCCTCACACTGAATGAGAGGTTCGACGGGCAAAATCTTTTGTTTGGACATTGAGTGATATGGGTCTATCAAAAAGGACGAAGACAATCCAGTTAACCAATTAAAACTCGAAGTAATTACACCTTGCCGACACAAAGCGCAGGAAAATGTGCACGCGCGAGCCACGATTGGTTTTGGTTTCACTTCTGATTGCTTGAAAAAGTGGCGCGAGAACTTTGAACCAGTCACTGAGTGAAGTAATGCAAAACCAAAGCAATTAGCTAATTACTTTCGAAACTCAATTGAAAATCGCTCTAATGTAGGTGTCCGGGTTTATCGTTATTTTTAGGTTAGGGCAGGAGCCCATGACTGGAAGCCTACAACTTCACTGTATTTGTGCAACGGCGTTTTCACCGGCAGACCGAGTTTTTTTTAGATTAATTTTCCCGCGAAACCAGAGCTTTCCAGCCAAGTCTTGCATGGGAGGTTATTACCCATGGGATTGAGAATGGTCACTCGTGCAAGCCAAGAGGGGTAGCTAGGATTTTTCAATGGGGGGGGGGGAAGGTTATACTCTCTCACACCCATGGTACTTACCTATTTGTCATGTCGACATCCACGCTGTTCAAGTTTTAGTGGAAGTGGCAATTTTTCAGTTGAGCAGTGAGTGCGGGGGAAGATACAAGCGTACAAAGTAGCTGCATAGGTGATGTTAGTTCCACAAAGCATAATAGGCCTTTTTCGGTATATTAAAATTCAGCTTAAAAGAGAGGTTTAGAGGACAAAGACAAAGGAAAGTGAATGATATGCAAATATTTCTCCCATTCATTCCAACGTGTTTTTATGGCTTTTATCCTGACTGCCTCACTATGGGTCTAAAAATAGCTTGATCTGTGAAATTGCCGTTACATAGACCTACGTAGTATTGGAGTTGTAGGCTGCTGGTTATCATGAAGGCCTCCCGGATAGAGTAACTTGAGATGCAGAGTCCAGCGGGACACTTCATGATGTCAATTGTCTGTATTCCAAGGAATGAGCTTAGGAGAAAGGCAAAGCGACACTTCGTGACTCTTGTTAGAGCGGTTTTTAATTGTGTCGAAAGTAATTAGCGAATTACTCTGGTTTTGCATTACTTCATTCAGGGATTAGTTCAAAAGTCTCGCGCCACTTTTTCAACCAATCAGAAGTGAAACCAAAACCAATCGCGGCTCGCGCGATTGCACATTTTCCCGCGCTTTGTGTCGGCTGCGAGTAATTACTTCAAGTTTTGATTGGTTTAGTGGATTGCCTTCGTCCTTTTTGATTGGCCAAAGTAATTACTTTGGTTTTGGTTTTACCGCACTCGATTTAAAATCGCTCTAAAATCGACGTGCATCTAATCACTTGCGTATCTGGACATATCTGACAAATTGACTGCCCCAATGTTTACCTTTTTTCATGCAGATAATCTTGTGGATCGCTCTTCTGTTTCTTTGCCTTTGTGGAAGGAGTCCGTCAAATGGGCAGCATCGTCAAACTTACAAGAAGACAGAAAGCTTTTCAGTACATACGCTTGAAGAAAAGGAGCCTCGTGGAGTTGGGGCACAGGATAACCAAGCTAGTGCCGGGGAAGAGAGGCCGCCTGATACGCAGGAAAAGGCTTTTTAGCGATCCTTTTAGAGTAAAGAAACCGTAATTTGCTGGGAAATGAAATGAAATGAAATGAACACTTCTTAGGGAGTGTCCAGGAGTTCCCAAGAAAACATAGTTGAGATGTATACTTGATTACCTGATTTACAAACAGTATGTACACATTTTTGTTTCCACATTGATTACACGTATTATATCTATAGGTTTACATTAATGGCGACATGAGTTAAACTCATCCACATCTCAAACGCCCAAGGACACTTTGTGACTTCAAAGCCTCATTTACACTCGCAAGTTTTCCTTGACAAGCCCACTTGTCAAGGAAAACTTGCCGACTGTACACACTAGTAAGTTTTCCTTGACAAGTTTTTCCTTGACACGTTTTCCTTGGTAGTGCAGATGGAAAATATGACAAGTTTTCCTTGACAAGTAATTTACACTAGCAAATATCGTCCTTGAACAAGGACACTTGTCAAGGAAAAACTTGTCATATTTTTCCATTTGCACTGCCCAGGAAAACTTGTCAAGGAAAGCTTGCTAGTGTAAATGAGGCTTAATTGTCTGTATTCCGAGACATGAGTGTTGTGGAGAAGAGCAACAGGACATTTATTGAAATCCGCGTGCATC
>NC_090877.1:43809704-43837204 GCF_036669935.1 Montipora foliosa | reverse complement strand
CCTTCTTCTTTGTCTGCGGTGAAGCTTTACTAAAACCCTATTGGAGAACGGCGCACCGCCTGCTAGGCAAGCGTCCTTACCATTTACTGTTGTTGTCTTGGACAGAACTCCTCAGGTGAAGTACAAGTACTTATTGATGCACAGATACCTTTTGGGCCGGTGAGTGCAGTAACAATTTAGACCCCAGAGTCCTTCGCTGATGCGCATAACTTATGAAGAGAAGAGCTCTACGGGTTGGTCATGATCAGGCCTAAGATCCAAGAATGGTGAAAAAATGAGCCGGTCAATAAAAAATGTACGCCCTTAAATACTTTGCTTGTATGGGGTGCATGCCAACCATGTGTTATTATGAAAAAATCTTATCCAACGATACAAAATCATCTAATGGGATGCACATCATCGTTTTAATTATCTTTCATAGCAAGGGACGTCTAATTAAAAAAGAACTACAAAAGTGTAGTATTGCCTTTGTGGCTTCATTAAAAGCTGTCTTGTAATCTGCAAAGCATAATAAAAAAACCCGTAAATAATCAACAACAAAAGGAGAGCCAGTTTTATCAACCAACTTACTTTGCAAACAATATTTTGCGATAAACGTCTCACCAATACTAGGAGGTCAAGTATGGGCGTGGCATGGGTGGCTGAAATTCGACCCTCTGTTGACTGTTAATCTGGCTAAGTCTGTCTTGATGTTTTCGGACAGAGAACTGAAGTTAGTAGCGGGTATAACACGGATGGATCCGCCGTGACCGTTCTTCGGACTTGAGCCCTGAAATTTGTTTAAAAAAGAGAGAGAATGACAACCAGAGGCACTTGATCGGGAACACTCTACGCACCAAGGGGCCCTTTTCCCATGTGTCTCCAACAGCGCAGTGGTAGAGCATCCGAACTAGTAATCGGAAGGTCGTACGTTCGACTCCTGCAAAGGAGCACTCGGATTTTTCCGATCATCCCCTATAGCTCATCGGTAGAGCAGGTTTTAGGTTTGACTCCTGCAAAGGAGCACTCGGATTTTTCCGATCATCCCATATATCTCAGTGATAGAACATCCGAACTAGTAATCGGAAGGTCGTAGGTTCGACTCCTGCAAAGGAGCACTCGGATTTTTCCAATCATCCCATATATCTCAGTGGTAGAACATCCGAACTAGTAATCGGAAGGTCGTTGGTTCGACTCCTTCGAAGGAGCACTCGGATTTTTTTCCCTAGTATCCCCTACACACCACCGCAAAAAAAGCATTTAAGGGTGCCTAAAAGACACCCACCTGGTATGTTAGCTACGCCATGCTGGTGACGCACAGCAAGGCCGATATAGCTGTCCATAGCTGCTAACTGAGCACATGAGTATTTTGTCTGATCATGCGCGAAGGGAATCGAATTATATGAGTTCGGCGCCATTTGTTATTTTGAAAGCGATGCCCGCGGGTTTTAAACGGGCGATCTACGCTTTGAAAAAGATCTTGTCAAGAGAGATGAAAGAATGTAACAAAATTACACACTTTTCTATCACTATGGATATTCTTCGTGTTTGTCGGTGGTTCGGATGAGAATATTTTAATGATCAAATTAAAGTGCGAACAAAACGACTCGGAGATAAAGGCCCAAAGAAGTGGAGTTTGGCATTTGATTTACAACTGAAGAAAACCAACAAGGCGCCATTTATTAAGTGTGCTTTTCCTTTATAGCAGAATAAGAATGATTTGCCATAGCAGATAGCGTATATCATTGTTTTCAGGTTATTTACAGTGCTTTGATGATGCAAAAAAGATGATTATAATAGAACAATATAGTAATAATAGAACATCAAATAGCTGTTTTTTTCTATTTCTGCAAAAGTGTAAATCAAATTGGGAGCTTCACCGCAAACACAACAGACTGATAAAGTGTCTTAATCGTCTTCTCGACAATTATTATTCACAAACAATATGTTACACATCAGATTTGTCATGTACTGCCTCTTCCAACAATCCATATACTGTAGTATAAAATCAATAAATGTTCACTACAATTCACGGGTAAAACAAGGTACAAAATTATCTTGAAAACTAGATGAACAATAATACTTTCAAATTTGCAATGAGAGTAAGCATGGGAATTCATCTACATATTACCTTGAATGTTATTTTTATCCAAAAAATGTTGAATAAATACTGGGTACAGTGTAGCAAGTCTTTACGAGCATTTACAATGTATGTAAAAACCAACATAGTGTGAGAAAGAGGGAGAGAGTGGTTTGCTTAAGTTGATAGAAATGAACCCCTATATTATTCATGTTTACTTCAGACCTAAAATGGCCATGTTTGACCCAAGAAGTTGTGGTCCCCACTCACGTATAACCATTCCTGCGAGATATCTGATGAAGTTACTGATATTTCCAGAAATGCTGGTTGCAATAAGGCCACCTTGCAGCCTATGCCTGTGGCTTTCCTTTGGTTGTATGGTCAAAACACAACACCATCGCCTTGTTTGGAGGAACGATCAACACTGCAGCAAATCTTGGATGCTGATGATCGTGTTGTGTAATGTGGTCTTCAAGGTCTTGAACAGAAGAGAAATCCAAGTCTGCAATAATTTCAAGTTTCTGGAAGATCGTTCATCATTGTGCTGCTGGAGGACTTGTCTGACCTCTAGGTTTGGTTGCTGGGCTGGCAGTTGAAACAATTGTGATAACCGATTTTCTTTCATCATTAAGTTGACATACAATGGTATTACAAGGTTAAGGTGTTGTAACTGTTTGGGTTAGGGACGTCAGGGTGGTTTAGCGATTATCCACTGCGCCTCCCACCTCTGTGATCCGGGCTCAACCCTGGCCTCGGGCTGTATGTGAGTTTCAGTCGATCTCAATCTGACTCCGAGGGTTTTCCTCCGGGTACTCCGGTTTTCCTCCCTCATCAAAATCGACTCGCAGTCAATTACATCCGGCTGCGGACGGACACCCTCGATTGGGATCACCTCTGTATCCTTCCCTTTCATTGCATTAAATGAATACAATTATTATTATCATTATCATTATCATTATCATTATCATCATCATTAATAGGAAGAGTTTCATGGAGTCCAGTAAGTACTGCAATAATTTATTACTGTCCAGGCATTTAACTTCCACTCAGGCTCCGACCTACAGCTGACTGGCAAATATATGAAAGCATTAACCACTCAGTTTCATCTAGATGCAGCTTCTTGGTGACTCTTATACAGACTGTATCTCGTCTTGGTGTAGCTGATTGGCTATTGCAAGTACTCTGATGACCCTGGTTTGCTGTGTGCCATGAACTGACTGACCAGATGCTGGGTTCACACAAATTGCATTTCACCACTGTGTTATTGTTTAACTTCTTGTGTCCACGGACATGCTCGGGATGATGACATTTTCTGCAGTGTGGCGGTGCCTTGTTGGGTGAGGGTGCACTGGTGCTATTAACAGGTCTGACGTGGGAATTGGTACATGTAAATGGTTGGGTAGCTGGATTGAGATTGGCAACTTCATTGTTTAGCTGTCTTACTATAGCTAATGATGCTGTCAAACTTCTCTGACTCTATTTCTCTTAAACCTGAGATTTCATTGGGCGAATCGTCTGTTAATACTTTTCCTCTGTCACTAAAGTGAGTCTCATGAGGTGCACATGTACATGTGTGGTGGACGCAAGATTTAGAATGGCTGTTTTTGCAATCTCACTCAAGGTCCTACCATTTTTCCTTAAGGAAATCCTTACGAAGTGGGCACGAAGTCGAACCATTCAGGCATTCATAATTTGTGGAAAGAATGAAAGCAGCCATTCTAAACGGTGTCCAGTCTTTATCCTGGGTGGAAATGTTACATGCATGTAAGTCACATTGTTTTGCTTGATCTGCGGGCTTAATTTCTCCCTGGTAACCTGGAGGCAAAACAATAGTTAATTTTCATACTGTTGTTGGAGCCAGACAATGGTGATAGTGTGACATGAGTGGGAGCACTTCTGTTGCTTCTGTTTTTTGAAGAGAAGAGGCTCTGTCCCTGACTACGAGAGATTTTGCTAAGCATGGAAGACAGTACTTGAGCACATCTTATTTTTTAAAAAGCGAAGTCGATGTGTGAAAATGAAAACTGTTTACGTGTGGTGAAAAATGATCTTAAATGTGATTGTTTATCTTTTGACTAGAAAATAGACTTGACTTTCTTTCTAAGTTCATCCGCAGTGTCAGAACCTTTTGTTTGTCAACGGAGTATGCTATGGGTATTTTCCACAGGATATTCATCAAAAAAGGTGATGTAATTTGTAAGAAGGTTATACAGTTGAGGAGCATAGTTTAGTTGAACCTCGAACAATTTCTCATCACTGTATGTCTTACAAGTGTCCAACCTGCATACACGATCTCTAGAATTAGACTAATTCTCCAGGGCTTAGGGTTATCTACCAGTTTGCTTCTTGGGAATGTGAAGAGGCCCTATATTTGGCACTACATACAGAATGGATGCTTGTGATGTGTTCTGCAGCAAGCTGCTGTCCAAGGGATTCTTGGCAGGAGCAGTTAGCAATGGGAATGAATAGCAGGAGTGATCAGTCAAAATATTGTCATGTTCGCTAAGAGTAAGCGGTTACGTTTGCACTGGATGTGAGCTGATAAGCTTTTTGAGAGACTTGCTCGTATATGATTTGTCTACTGTAGAATTGGCTGGCTGAAAACAAGGAATTTTTTCAGATAGGCGCAGCCAAATCAGTGCTCATTATGACATCATATGCAGCATCAAAGTCTGCCTTTGACTTTAGTCTTCAGCTCTGTAAAATCCAACAGATGTAAATCTTCAATTTTCTGCATTGTTCGAACATTGCCACTGTCGCAGTATTGATGAATGTTGATTCTCTGTCTCTCAAGTTCAGGATTAAAAAATGATTCTGTAAGCCAGTCAGGCATCAGAGAGGCATAACAGTTACTGATATCATGCATGCATGATGCAGATGTAATCAATCTTTGGCATGATTCAGAATCTATACCATTTTGATGATGTATGTGAATTATAAGCTTGTTCCACTGCTATTGCTGGCCGGGGTCTCCTTGTACATGTAAGCTTTAACAACTATAATACACATGGTCTTTGTTTCAGAAGATTGATCTTTCTGAGGCCTTTTTTTGGGTGAATGGGTGTAAAGTCCTCATTACTATTTGTAATGAAATCTTCGAAAGATTTGAAACGATATTCAAACATTGTGCTCACAACATTGTTAACAGTTCTCCTGGCAAATTAAGGTATGCCCCATAATATCTTCAGTTTCAATTCCTTCTTGATTTATTTGATTACTCCTGAGATACAAGTAATGGTCAATTTGAAAAGAATTGCATGTTTGGCTGAGACAGTAGCATAAGTTGTAAATAAATGAAACAACCCTTTTTTGTTCAGACATGTACTGTGTGCGGTCTGCTGAATGCCTGAAACCTGTAATAGAACCCAGGATAGTGTCAAACAACTTTGTAGCATTTTCCTGCTGAAATGCAAAACTCTCTTAACCTGTCAGGATCATACACTGTTAAATTTCTTGCTTCTTTATTACTATATCATGGTAGATCGTCTTCTTGAACATGTCAATTTCCTTTTTTATGTCACATCCTGCAGTAAGTGGGAAATAAATTTTCATACAGATTTGAAATTGTGAGTTATTAGAATTTGGGGCTGTATGAAGACAACACCCAAGAGTTCCCTCCTGAATGATTTTCTTTATTGTTTGTAGAACAAAGTATGATAATACTGTAAGGAGGTCAACGAAAACCTGTTAGTGATTTTGTTTGTTTGTTTGTTTGCGATTTTTTAAGTTAGCTAATTTGCATCCTCACTGACACCACCAGGCCTACAACTTGTTTGTTAATTGGTGGGGTAACACGAGTCTACTTATCACATCAGCAGATTGTCATATGTCAATCACCTGTACCGTCAGAAAAGTATGAAAAATAAAATTTTAAATATGTTTATTTGTATTTCAAAACTGCGGCTCAAATGATCAATCACATATATTCTTGAAAATGGTTCATTGATAAATTTACACAATTAGATGAGGAGGTGAAACTGGCCAAGAATTTCCTTTCAATACTTCAGATTATAAATCTGCACTGCTAAGAACAAAAAATAATCAAGAGAATTTCTTTGACCCCAAAGCTCAGTCCAGAGTCAAGGAGTCCAGGGTGTGAATTTTAGGGGGATGAAGCCCTTATGAAAGTACTGATTGCAGAGGAGTTCAGTTGCTTTCTGATAAAGTCTTTAATTTTTCCATCATTTTTAATAGGTTCTTCCTTGGTATAACTATCATCTCCCTAGTGTTCTACCAGTATCTGTATCTGACATTCCTCGATTCCACATTTGTGTTTTCTTTTTCACTGTTCTTCCACGCTGGTTGAGATTCATGTGAACAAAGTTTTAAACAAATAAAATAAGTTAAATCTGTTAAATTTTATTTCTCAATAAAATTATTACATGCTGCTGGCATCAATGCGCTTGAAGGTGAAGCCATATCATAGAAAAGCGTTTGCAGATAAGGAAAGGCAAACTGTTCAAAAATAACTGGAGGTAGCACTAACAGGATGAAACGACTTTCCAGTCCTTCTGTACTCTTGGACAGCTCTTCTTCATCCTTCACAAATAAGCTTGTCATCATCGATCGCGGTTCGAATACCGAAACATGACTCGAAGTCGTTCGTGTAGGCTTTGACCTTCTAAAATGAGCTTAGTTGCGACTTCTTTTTCCAAACTGAGCAACCATATTTCGGTCTTTCGACGCTTTCACCTAAGTTATAAAGCGCAAAAAGAAACAAGACTTCTGTTATTCCGAGAAGATTTCTCGCGAAGATCGCCATTGTTTTATTTCTGCCTTACACTTTGGGTACTCGAAAATTGGCGGGAAATGGACGCTTACGCGCGGAGCCGGTGCATACCAGCGGTTTTTTTTTTTTCATTACCAGGTGAAATGGTTATACGCATGCGTGATATGTTGGCCACACCGGGTGTGTCACCTTGCTTCTTTAGGTTTTTTTTTTTGTTTAATTTCTCCGATACATGAAGTCGTCACTTTGCCTATTTTTACTTTGGTTAGGTTTTTAGATTTAGTGCTACGTTCATTATTAGCCTAAACAACAATAATACTGTGGTTTCCATTTTACTTGAAAACAACGACTGTCTTGACATTTAAGCTGACCTGACACTTACCTTTCCATTAGGCAAGGAAGTTCCTGTAAACTTCCGTAGAGGCGCACCACCAGTTCTGCTTGCT
Organism: Montipora foliosa; assembly: GCF_036669935.1. NCBI lineage: Eukaryota > Metazoa > Cnidaria > Anthozoa > Scleractinia > Acroporidae > Montipora > Montipora foliosa. The sequence goes on along the minus strand of NC_090877.1, from coordinate 43,829,970 downwards.
CCAGCACGGTCCGGCCTGTCGCTCTGTGACCTGGCTTGTGGGTACATGCTCGCGGCATCATGGCCGCCGGTCTTAGTCTTCGGTTGTACAGCGTGTGGATGAAGTGGGTCAGTAGGAGGCTTTGAGAAAGGCTTGCTTTCAATCTTCCAGGGTACAGGGTCTGGGAGTCTGGTCCTGAGAAAATGGTGGCATTTCTTACAATATGAAATTAGCAGAAATACTAATCTTGGTGGCATAGAATTGGGCCGCAAAAAGGATTTTTTTTTTTTTTCGTGATATTTAGAGCTTTAAGATCGTTTTCGAATTTAAATGAACTTGGTCAGCACTTGCTCGAGTATCCTATTTCTATTTTGAGATTTGCAGGTTTTTGGCCAATTTATTCAAATCGTGCATCGTACCCAGTTCACTTGTCGTTTAACCTTTGCCTCAATAGCTACATTCACCTTTCAATGCCAATACACTATCATCTTAGCTGAAAATAATCTTCATTATGCACACGATAAAAAAGAGGGGTATTTGCGTACTACTAAGGCTACTAAGTATCTCAAATATTTGGTGTAGCTATTTTCATATGATTTAAACGGAAGATACGTGGTGTATTTGTCATTTAGTGGTTATCTATTGTTTAAAATTATCTAAACACGGTAAAACCTTCAGGGTTAGGATTAGGGTTAACGTTAGGGTTAGGTTAGGGTTATTGTATAATTACTGAAGGTTTACCTTGTTTAAAAAAATTGTAAACAACAGAAAAAAATACACCAAATACTACCATTTAAACTCTGTTTTCCGCTGCCCACCTTGGCGATCGAGGTGATGTCCGTTCCTTGATAGGCTCTTGATCCAGTTGACCGTCAGGCCCTGTGTCCCGCGTGGGAATTTGGTTCGGCACACCGAAAGGATAGGCAGCAGTTGTCCACGCCACAGCCTACACAATAAAGCGAGTCCGTTTAATTAATTAAGGCGACTCGAACCAATTTTGACACTTTCAGCAGTTTAAAAACGATCATAATGTTTTATTTAGGATTGACTCTACAACACTATCAACAAAAAAGCTAAGTCATGGAACCGAAGAAACAACAATTATTACAACATATCGTGACATAATAGGTTACCATAGCAACAGGAAAGTCACGTAAGAAGACCCGATAGTTAGTCTTAAAATGCAAGCCCCACTCGCGCGTTTCATATTTCATTGCTTAATATCTTGGTATATTTCTTTGCCATGAAGCATCTCACGAACTATTGAGGAGAATTGTGGAGAACGCAAGCATGTTACAGTGGAGTTTTTGCTTCTTTAATTTTCATGTAGTCTTTACCAATTCAAACAGTTCCATATAGTTAATGAAGGGGTAGTTTCTAAAGAAACTGTGGTGCTGCGTCGGTGGGGAAGTAGTACACAAAAATTTGGTTTTATCAACGGAGTTGATAATGTAAATTGGCCACCGTACAGAGATTCTAAAAGCTGACGTTTCGAGCGTTAGCCCTTCGTCAGAGCGAATCGAGGGATTATGGGTTACGTGTAGTTTTTATAGTAGAGTAGGAGCTACGCTATTGGTGGTAACATGGCAACGTGAAAAGTAGGAATATATTAGTTAAATGAAAAGCGTTCGTTAATACCGTGAGGATTAAGGGTGCCGATTTGAAAGATGAATTTTTGTTCCAGATTCTTGCGGCTTTCCGTGGTACCTAGATGTAGGGAAAGGCCGCAGATAGCCATGTGTTTTTTGGAGTGGTTAGGCAGATTAAAATGGCGAGCGACTGGCTTGGATGCATCCTTGTCATTCTTCTCAACATCGCGAAGATGTTCGCGGAATCGGTCACCTAGTCGTCTACCTGTCTCACCAATGTATAATTTATTGCATAACGTGCAGGTTATGCAATAAATGACATTTGCGGAGGTACATGTGAAACGATCGGTGATCTTAACAGATCGCTTAGGTCCCGATATCTTGCTAGTGTTAACAATGAAAAGACAAGTTTTGCACCGTGAGCGCGCGCATTTGAAAGTGCCGGGTTGCTCGTTAGTTTTGAGCGCGCTTCTAACTAAAAAGTTGCCTACGTTTTTGTCGCGTTTGAATGAAATAAGTGGAGGTTGCGAAAAGATTCTACCAGTCTCGGGATCATTTTGGAGTAATTTAAAATTACTAAGAATGATGCTTTTGACTGCGTGATTATGAGGATGGAAAGTGAGGCTGAATGGAATTCTGTCATTCTTATCTTTTTGTGACGTTTGTAGTGATGACTGTCGATCAAATTGTTGGGCGCGATGATGGCCCGCTTTGACCACAGAGACAGGATAGCCACGTTTTTCGAAGAACTGGCACATCTCCTCTGATTTGCTGGAAAAATCGGAGTCATCACTACATAGACGTCGAAGTCTAAGAAATTGAGAATAAGGGATGGAGTTCTTGACATGTGATGGATGTGACGATGAATACAACAAATAACTGTGTGAATCAGTAGGTTTGTAGTGCACACTAGTACATAGCACGTTGCCTCTAATAGAAACTTTGATATCTAGAAAAGCCAATGAAGTTTCCGAAATTTCCCAGGTATATTTAAGAGCCGGATGAAAAGAGTTGACGGAGGTTATAAATTGATCGAGTTCTTCTCTGCTGGATGAAATAGCGCCGATGCAGTCGTCGATGTAACGGCCGTAGAGTTCAGGTTTGGGGCCGTTGTACTGATTAAAAAATTGGTTTTCAACATAGCCTACAAAAAGATTGGCATAGCTAGGTCCCATTCTTGTGCCCATCGCTACACCATTAATTTGTTTGTAATAGTTGCCGGCGAATGAAAAACAATTAAGCGTTAAAACTAGTTCAGCAAGGCGGAGGAGCGTTTCCGAGCTAGGTTCTTTGACAGTGCGTTGATCGAAAAAGTGTTTAAGTGCTTGAAGACCTTCGCTATTAGGAATGACTGTGTATAGAGATGTAATGTCCATGGTGAAAATAAGTTTGTCTTGGCCGGAGAAATTGAAATCGCGGAAAATTGTAGTGCGTGTGTACTGTCTTTAATGTATGATGGCAAAGATTTGACGATAGGCGTCATAATCCTGTCTAAGTAGCTAGAAATGAGTTCGGTGGGGCAACTACAGGCAGAAACGATAGGGCGACCTGGGTTGTTGGGTTTGTGAATTTTAGGCAAGAAGTAAATGCACGAAGTTCTAGGGGTGTTGATGATGAGATTAGTGGCAGTGTCCGGTAATTCTTGATTAACTATAAGATTTTGAATGGTGTCTTTGACAAGTTTTTGATTTTTGGAAGTGTGATCTTTAGGGATTTTGGCATAAAACGAGGTGTCCGAAAGTTGCCGCAAAGCTTCTTTTTGGTAAAGGTCGGACCGCCAAACAACTACCGCGCCGCCTTTGTCGGCCGATTTGACAACTATGTCGTTGCGTTTACTAAGATTTTTAAGCGCCGCCCACTCTTCCGAGGAAAGGTTGGAAAATTTAGTGTTGCGATTGAATTTAAGTTTGTGAATGTCGTGACGGCATTTTTTGGTGAAAAAATCTAAAGAGGCAAATTGTCCCTCTGGGGGAGTCCATTTGGATTTTCGAACTAGAAGTGTTTCAAAAATATCTTTATTAGAAGTGTCCGAATCATCCTCTTTGTCGTGAAAAAAGGCTTTTAACTGAACGCGGCGAAGGAATTTTTCGACATCTTGCTTAATAGAAAATTCGTTGGTGCGTTTGGTAATAGGGACAAAATTTAGGCCCTTACTGAGAACAGATTTCTCTGGGTCAGTAAGCGGAAGATTTTCTGGAATTGTAATTACGGTATAAAATGGTGTCAAAGACACCATTCAAAATCTTATAGTTAATCAAGAATTACCGGACACTGCCACTAATCTCATCATCAACACCCCTAGAACTTCGTGCATTTACTTCTTGCCTAAAATTCACAAACCCAACAACCCAGGTCGCCCTATCGTTTCTGCCTGTAGTTGCCCCACCGAACTCATTTCTAGCTACTTAGACAGGATTATGACGCCTATCGTCAAATCTTTGCCATCATACATTAAAGACAGTACACACGCACTACAAATTTTCCGCGATTTCAATTTCTCCGGCCAAGACAAACTTATTTTCACCATGGACATTACATCTCTATACACAGTCATTCCTAATAGCGAAGGTCTTCAAGCACTTAAACACTTTTTCGATCAACGCACTGTCAAAGAACCTAGCTCGGAAACGCTCCTCCGCCTTGCTGAACTAGTTTTAACGCTTAATTGTTTTTCATTCGCCGGCAACTATTACAAACAAATTAATGGTGTAGCGATGGGCACAAGAATGGGACCTAGCTATGCCAATCTTTTTGTAGGCTATGTTGAAAACCAATTTTTTAATCAGTACAACGGCCCCAAACCTGAACTCTACGGCCGTTACATCGACGACTGCATCGGCGCTATTTCATCCAGCAGAGAAGAACTCGATCAATTTATAACCTCCGTCAACTCTTTTCATCCGGCTCTTAAATATACCTGGGAAATTTCGGAAACTTCATTGGCTTTTCTAGATATCAAAGTTTCTATTAGAGGCAACGTGCTATGTACTAGTGTGCACTACAAACCTACTGATTCACACAGTTATTTGTTGTATTCATCGTCACATCCATCACATGTCAAGAACTCCATCCCTTATTCTCAATTTCTTAGACTTCGACGTCTATGTAGTGATGACTCCGATTTTTCCAGCAAATCAGAGGAGATGTGCCAGTTCTTCGAAAAACGTGGCTATCCTGTCTCTGTGGTCAAAGCGGGCCATCATCGCGCCCAACAATTTGATCGACAGTCATCACTACAAACGTCACAAAAAGATAAGAATGACAGAATTCCATTCAGCCTCACTTTCCATCCTCATAATCACGCAGTCAAAAGCATCATTCTTAGTAATTTTAAATTACTCCAAAATGATCCCGAGACTGGTAGAATCTTTTCGCAACCTCCACTTATTTCATTCAAACGCGACAAAAACGTAGGCAACTTTTTAGTTAGAAGCGCGCTCAAAACTAACGAGCAACCCGGCACTTTCAAATGCGCGCGCTCACGGTGCAAAACTTGTCTTTTCATTGTTAACACTAGCAAGATATCGGGACCTAAGCGATCTGTTAAGATCACCGATCGTTTCACATGTACCTCCGCAAATGTCATTTATTGCATAACCTGCACGTTATGCAATAAATTATACATTGGTGAGACAGGTAGACGACTAGGTGACCGATTCCGCGAACATCTTCGCGATGTTGAGAAGAATGACAAGGATGCATCCAAGCCAGTCGCTCGCCATTTTAATCTGCCTAACCACTCCAAAAAACACATGGCTATCTGCGGCCTTTCCCTACATCTAGGTACCACGGAAAGCCGCAAGAATCTGGAACAAAAATTCATCTTTCAAATCGGCACCCTTAATCCTCACGGTATTAACGAACGCTTTTCATTTAACTAATATATTCCTACTTTTCACGTTGCCATGTTACCACCAATAGCGTAGCTCCTACTCTACTATAAAAACTACACGTAACCCATAATCCCTCGATTCGCTCTGACGAAGGGCTAACGCTCGAAACGTCAGCTTTTAGAATCTCTGTACGGTGGCCAATTTACATTATCAACTCCGTTGATAAAACCAAATTTTTCCATATAGTTAAGCCAACTTGCAAATAATTCATATTTTTTTACGAAGTTGGTAACAGTTATCACGGACTTCTTATTAATAATCTCCAATTTTATAGCACGCACCTCAATTGTACTTAAGCTTAGGTTTCATCGTTCTCTTGCATATTTAGTTGTTTCCATTTTATCTCAACCCATCCCCCACTAAGAATAGAGAGCTTAAGCACCCACGTTTTTGAGACGCGGACGGCAACCGGAAGTGACCTGTTTTTCCTTTTAATTTGTTTACACACAATCACATTTAAATTGCTACGATCTTTTCCCCATTAGAGATGATTAGTATAAAAATCTGGGAGGCACCATTGCCCTGGCAAGCGAAAATTTCTCTTCCGGTTGCCGTCCGCCTCTCAAAAACGCGCGTGCTTAAGCTCCCTAATGTATCTGATATACACAATTAATAGCTAATTTCCTCTAAATTGACTATTATCGTTAAATTAGGGCACTCTGTCCCAGGACGTGTGGGAAATGATCATATTTGTTTGAAAAGACAACCCAAGTGTATGGACATAGGACTCGAACCTGGGAATGTTCATTAATTTAACCCATCACCTAACCACTTTAATTGACCACCACACCGCTAGCTGCTCAGGGAAAATATTTTAAACACTATTAATTTGATAATGCTATATTATCACTCGGACACAAACGGCAAACTTATCAAACTTTACTACAAAGCTAAACATTTTAATTAATCTAGCTTAGGCCTAATTACTATTCAGCAATAATGTTATATGGGAGACTTAGATAAATCCTTTTTTGGGGAGTGGTGAAGCAGAGTGAAGCTGTTCCTATAGAGTTGAAACTCCGGGTTCAAATCCTATCCACGGATATAATTTTTATCTTCCTTTTTTTTTTTCTCTGCTACTACAAGTCCTGGGACACTGTGTCCGAATTCATCTGATATACACAATTCAGAAAAAAATAGCAATTGTGTATATCACATAAATTCGGGGCGGAAGACATGCTGGACCATTCTCGACAAATTATTTTCCCTTTGAGCTAAATCAGCCGGCGTTACCTGCCCATTAGGCTTGCAAAGGATAGTGATACATTCCGGTCCAGTTTCCCACTTATGCTGCTCCTTCAACAAGAAGTCCGATGGAGGATTGTGCCTCGACAAACTCGCTGCAGACCACACCTACAAGGTGAGGAAGTACGCAGTCCCTTTTTAATCGGACATCATCAAAAATTTTAACGGTGTAGTAAAAATCCGGTTGTGAAGCAAACAAACAAAAATACAGTTTACGTAAGTATAGCTACACGTGGATTTAAGTTTATCTACATCTACGTGCTGTGAATTTAAGTGCGTCATTAAAGTCGGCTTTAGAGTTGGCTTTTTCTTATCAAACCTCATGAGTCGACTTTTTAAAGCAAGCTCTTTTCAACTGGAAGCTTTTTAACTCTAACAATGGGTCGAAATTTGTCATCTGTAAAAAGGCTTGCAGTGTGTCACAGTATTAGGTGTCATTAAAATGTATTGCTGTCGTGCAGTTATCCACAAATAGCCTTTAGTTACCAGGCCTTTCGTGTCATTTAGGTCGGAGAATCATCATGGCGTGGCTAGCGAGGAGCTAAAGCTGAAGACAAATAATTCTACTCCATTCAGTTTTCAAATCGCATTCCTCTGCTAGTACACTCAACGGAAGAAGCTTTCCAAAAAGCGACTGGGAGCGGTTACAAATGATGATAAGACAAGCCAAGTTTGACACCTTGAACTTTCCACCGTTGATAGCGACCCTTAATTAGACTGAAGTATCCTAGTGAGTTTTCAGTTCTGAACATTAGCTTTGACTCTTTCTCAAGCGCACTTGTCGAAATAAGACCATCCAAGGCTAACGTTTAAAGGGGAATCTCCAGTCCTACAAAAAGGTCATCTTACAGCGGAGGAAATATTAATGTTTGCAACCAAATTTACTTATGATGTTTTCAAATAAAGCGTTTGTTTTAGAGGAAATGGGACGCCATATTGTGACGTATTATGGTTGCCTTATTATTTTGACACCAAACGTCTAGAGGTACATTAACAATTGAGCAACCTTGACACATCACAATTATTTAAGATGACGACATCCGGGAAATCTGAAAGTGAAAATAACTGTTCTGCTTGTCCTAAAACAAAAGCTTTCTTTGAAAAAGATTCTTAAGCAAATTTCATTGTACAAATAATTTGCTTCTCATTAAAGTCATGTGGGGATTTTCTGGCGATTTCAGGGACAAGATCTTTAAGTCGCCAGGCCAACGTGGTGAAACTCTTGGTGAAGTTGATTATACTCACAGTTGCATGCGACAGAGCCTTTAGCTTTGTTCTTGGTGGAAAATGGAATACTGTGACAGGTCTGCCAGCGGCATTTTTTTGTTGAATCATGTACCCACCAATCTCTTCATCCTTAGAGTAGAAAACGTTGAATGAGTAAATGGATAATGGAGTAAGCAAATAAGACAAAGAAAAAGCCTAGATAAGGCCTTAAGTCGACGGGAAAAGGGGGGAGGGGGTATCGCGTTTACCTATCAAAATTAACTATGCGTTTGCTTTAGGCACTGATAAAACATGAAGGCTATTTAGTGGAAAGAGAATGGAACTAAAACAAAGACGTTTGCCTGCGAAATGAAGAAATGAAGGTGATATAGATAATTTGCAGCCGGTCCCAAGAAACCCTAACACTGAAGAAATGTGAAAGTGGTGGATGACATGAAATGACATGTCAGCCAAAATGACAGCGATTAAAAGCAAGGTGTAAGCCACATGGAGTTGTTAAAATGAAACAAACTCACTTTGAAGCTTGAAGTATTGAACACCCTCACGTAGTTGCCGTCTGGGCTGACTTCTAAGATCCGAACATTTCCTGTGTGACTGGATTGACAAGCATTCATAAGGTATTAAGCAAAATGAAAAACTCCAAAGCTTTCGTTTGTGAGCTTTTATGAGTTTAGCGACGGACCCACCATAGGCTGGAGGACTACATATACATAAGCTTCCAACCAACGTAGCAGAGATGATACAGAGCTTAAGCAACCTCGATCCCGGGGACTCTCTTCTTCTCTGGGAGCGAGGTTGATGGTTTATGCCCTTTTAGAGGAAGGTTGTCCAATGGGCCACTTCTACTCTTTGTTTGCTCTCCAATTTGCTTTTATTCATTTTCTCTTGGGACCATTGTAAGTCTCAAGAGAAACTGGAAACAATGCTGGTGCAAATATTTGAAGGGCAAGCAAAGAGTATAATGCTAATTTGGAAAGTGGCCTATACAGCAACACAGCGCGATTCACATTGTTTGGTATAGGCCACACAACGTGACCCTTAATTAAACCAAGAACTCTTACCAGAATCCTAAACAATAACACAGGGGTTCTTAAGCTGAAGAAGAGATCTTGTGGCGTGTATGCAAAGTATTATGCATATGAATGGGGAGCTTAAACACGCGACAAATACCTGAATGTAGGGCTGTTATGGTCCTCGACGTTAGGTACATAAGACCAAGTGCGTCGGTACGGGCTGACCGTGGATATTCGAGGAATAACAGTTTTTGTTTTACTGCCGATCAAAGTTCCTAATGACAGAAAAAGAATGATGTTACTCTTGGTTAAGATGTGAAGAAACGAGTAACCGTAAATCTTGCACAGCAGATGAATGCAATAATTAATAAATGCATATGTTGTACAGTATTGTTCACACAGGAATCAATGAAAAAAAAAAACAACTGTGTGAGGCCATAGGTAGAGCCACAGGGTTTTCGATAGACAGTTTGAGTAATCACTTCCAAAAGACCTCCCCTGAAACCGTTACGGTACAATAAGCCGTGGTAGGTTGAGTCCATATAATACCCTAACCCCCCTCTGAGACCATGCCATACGTCATAGAAGAGAATCTTATGAGAAACATACCCTGCATGCCTGCAATAGTCTTTGGTTGTGTGATCGGCTGTCGTATCGTTTTACTTGCAACTTCTGGTAAAGGGTGGAGGCCAAGAGTCACAGCAGGACGTTTTGTAGTGGGGGGTGGTACTTTTCCCGAACTAGTGGAATGCCAGGTACTTTCCATGGTCACGTTTAGCCTGAAAAAAGAGAAAAGGAAATTAGCTACTGAATGTTCCACAATAACTCTTTATTTTACAATGCTCTTTCAAATTCAGTTACGAATTTCATCAAAGTTAATTAACACCAAACGAAATAAAAAAGACCAAACTGTTGTCATCTCATTCAGTTTCGAGGAAAACGGCATCGTCTTGAGCAAAAGGAAAAGTATGGCATGAATAAAAAAGAGAGTGACTGTTCAGGCATGTCTTTTCCCTGCCAGCAGAAGTCTCTTTTCTTTCGCGTTCGCTGGGCTGACGAGTACGGGAAAAGAGACCTTTGCCATGGGTCGAAACTTGCTTTGATCCAACCACCGTCCGCGACCTTAAACGGCACTGTTCAAAACGCATGCCCCGTGATATGTTTGCTGACTGTAACATGGGCCTCCTGTGTCTCGCGCATTCCTTTACAATGATTCCGCTGTTGTTAAGTGAGCCCGTACAACATGTGAAGTATCACGTGAGGAATCAGTCGCTAAGTAACCGCCGCGCATGCTCAACACAGTGAGATTCGACCCATGGCAGAAAAGAGACCTCTGTAAACGGGGAAGGATGTCTTCAACATTTCAACTCGATGGCAATACTGTAGACTGGTGGGAAAACGTGTTTTGTTGCGCTTAATCTATTTGACAGTCTCTTAGGGTGAATAGATATGAAAGATTGAACACATGTAAAATACCTTGTTTCCTCCGCCTCCAACAAAGTGGCAAATGCATCCAGTTCCAGATCCAGAGGTAAATACGCATTGTAAGCAAGTTCCAGCTCACGCACTTTGGCCATCAATGCCTCCTGAAGCTCGCGTAACTTAGCCTCAAGGTTCTTCACGGTGTTTGCTGCTTGCTGACGTTCCGTTTCCAAGTTTTGAATAAGACCAGAATTCCGAATTTCCAAACTTGAACACTGCAAGGATATATTAATTGTATTTTACACCATACTAAAAGGATAAAATTTTCATTTCGTAACAAAATAATATTGCTTTCAATTATATAATCGCTGATGGTCTACACATGGGATCCACAAGATGATCCGTCGAACCAAAAGAACTCTTGGATCGACGTAAAATGACTCACTGCACATATTCACTCCAGCAAAAATTGGTCCCATTTAGATTCCTTGTGGATTAATAATAATTCTCTAAACACTAGTAAACGTAGTTTAGTTATTTTCAAATGCAACATCATTTTCTCCATTTGCCAATAATTTTTGGAACGCAGCAATAATACAAACGCATGACCCAAAAGTGAGGAGCAGTTGTTTTGGTCATCGGTGGGGTTATGCACATATGTGCCTCCTGTGTCTTTGGGATTCCTGATGTGTAGCATGCAAGTGTATTTAAGCGGGTTGAGGAATCCATTTCAAGTGTTGTTAACGTTTTTGTCCTCCCTATCTTCGCCTTTCCCACTGATTTTATCGGTGTGACGGCTGCCTGTTTCTTTCCCATGCCGCATTGGGGCTCATGGTTGAGTTGCCAAGATTTGCCAGCTATGGGAGTAGTCACCATCAACGAGCTGGCTGCCAATAGTGGAAGCTCCTGGATGTTTCTCAGGCACCCAATTTCCACTTTCCGACTCAGCTGTAACATGGTGAGAAATACCTTGGCCTCCAGATTGATGTTTTTGGAGTGCAGTGCCTCTAGTTGAGCTTTAAAATGAATGTTGTCATCAGTAGCAGCTGCAAGGTTGCGGGATTCAGTATCCAACTGCATCCTCATCTGATTCATCTGTCAGAGAGAAAACCAAGAAATTTATACACTTGAATTAAAATAATGCCATACGATCGTTTTCTTCCGAATCCAATGTACTGAAAGTACATCTAGCATTGCTCAGGTTACAATTACCCTCCAGTCTACCAGCAGTTCTAAATTGGCTATACGAGGGTCAGTTCCCATTTATTATGCTAATGTGAGGAAGCAAAGTTCATGAAATCTATGTCCCTACATATGAAAATCAAATAAATAACCCAATGAAGAAACAAAAGCACGAGGGAACAAGTGCTCTGGCATTCACTGGGTCAGCGGTATTCTGATATAGTATACGCGTGCGCCTTCGCATGTGCTTCTATGTGTTACTCTGTTCAGAATACCTGGCAGTTTGTACAGCTTGCATTTTCTAGTGTCCTCTCCCTCCTCTCCCCTTTGTCTACATGCTACATGTAGGTACTCCACCCAGTGTTCTTCCAGTTCAGTGTGACGGGTGTTAGCTAGAGGGCTGGGGCTGGGTTTGGCAGGAGGGGCTCGTGGCTGGGTTGCAGGTAGAGCAGGTTCTGGGGTGAACTTCTTTCTACTTGGTCTTGAGGTCGGCAGTTGCAGCCCCCATGTTTGTGGGCACCAATAAACTCCAGGTGCGACTTGGGAGTTAATTTCTGCTAGCTAGTGTGTGTATGGTAAAAGCTTTTGAAGTCGCGTAGGGAAGGAGGGTGCGACGGGTGCGCCCTTCCCCCTCCCCCCTCCAAAAAAAAAAGGCAGGCTGTGGAGGTTCACTTTTTTGTCGACCAACAATTTTAAAAAAGTGAATTGATAAAAAAAAAGACATTTGTTATAGTTCTGTTCTCATTCACTGTTTGTGTGGGAGGTTTGGTCTTGGCACACCACTGAAAGTGCTGATCATCATGCTTTGCGGCAACAAACCCAGAAAATAATACCGATTGTCACCTTCATTTCTATTTTTGTTCTTTTCAAATAGTTACACATTCTTCTCTAAAACTGTAAAATACATACGTACCGCAGTCTCTGCGCCAAAAAAAAAATCCATTTTGAAGTTCAATAGTTTGAGTAATATCCACTCTTTAATAGACCAATTTCGATATATCAAAATTCAATCCTAAGCAAAAGGCATCATCTCGAGGCTCTGGGGAATAAATATAAGCATTTGTATAATTATATAAGTTTATTCCCCAGAGCCTCGAAATGATGCCTTTTGTTTTCGACTGAATTTTAATATATCGAAATTGGTCTATTTGGCTTTGGCTGTCGGTTTTCATATCTCACTGCCTTCAAAACATACGAGATGCAGTCTCAGACAGCCTCATTTTCAAAATTTCCCGGGGGAGCAAGCCCCCTGAACCCCCCTCGAGGCTCGCGCCTCTAGCACTCGTTTGGTCCGTCTCCTCATTGTATCGCACCCTCCCGCAACAAAACCTGCCTACTGGCCCGTTCTGATTCATGATATGGTACAGAATCACACACTCGTGCAGACAAGGCCACTTTCACCCATTAAAATTTTTTTTCATGATTATGAATATACAAGAATTTTAAAAGTTATAAAAAATAACAAAGTTGACAGTTACTTGTGAAAATACATTGTTCGTGGGAAGAACAAAGAGAACTTATTAATGACTGCAGTACATGTTCACATACCCCACTCTGATAGGAAGCCTCTGATTCTTCCTTGAATCGTCGCAATTCTGCTTCACTATGCGCCTTCACTTTGGCCAGCATTGCAGACAAATTTTCATCACTTTTGTGTTCATGGAACCTTCCCTCAACAAGGAGGATTATCCTGTTTGCTTCCTCCAGACGACAGCGAATCTCATGAAGCTCCTTCAGGGATTATTTAATTTTTAGTGTCCAAAACATTGATTAGAACATAATAGACTTTATTTAAAATAACTGCTATGGCTGCTGTGCTTTAATCTCCCATGCACAATCATGTTCAATCCCAAATATGGACAAATTATCCAAATGTGACAAACACATCAACAAGTATGAAAAGATATGTATTTGTTATTTATATTTGTCATTTAGCTAGCTAGTTTACTAAACAGTACAAAGAAATCTTGTGGTTGTTGTTGTTGTTGTTGTTGATATACCCTCCCATAAAGCGTGCCTTGAAAATGCACCTGCAGAGGTGAGGGTGGTTGCTACTTTGGTTAATTCACTGGCATTAACGCCTTTATCGCTACAAGGGCATTATTAGCTCATGTAAAGTGATTGCAGGAAGCTGGGATGAAGGTCAAAAGAGAAGCCACCTGGAATCACTTCAGGCATTAAAACAACTTTGGAAGTAAAAAAAGCTGACGGTTTAAAGTCTACATTAAGATCATAACAACTTAGCTCACTTCCACGTAAGCATCTATACAGTTGGTAACTCAAAATATAAACCATAATAGTAACCCATTGGCTCCTAAACGGGCCCCCATACACCTTATTCCAAAATGGTCGCCATTTAAATATTCTTTTGTTTTTATTCAAATTAGACCTTGATGCCTCGTTCAAGGCAAAATGTTCTTTTGAATTTTCAGCTCAAGAACGAGGCATCAAGGGCTAATTTGAATAAAAACAAAAGAATATTTAAATGATGGCGATTTTGAAATAAGGTGTATTGACTAGTAAAATCATCTGGCGTTAAACAGAATAAAATGCAGATTAGTTCGCACTCCTAGGGGTCCAAAGGTTGAAGGGACAAAGGTTGAAGGTTTTCGAGTGGATGTACAGGTTGTTAACTATAAAAATTTATGATCTACTGAACTATCTTCAAGACACACTGGTAACAACTATGGTTCCTACAGCTTCCTTAGAACTATTAATTAATGTTGCATCTTTAATTTTAAAAAACTCCTAGAATTTGTTGCTCTAATATTATCAATGAATGTACGGAAGAAATTTGTAAATACCTTTTCATGAAGCTGTTGCTGGAAGCCAAGTTTTTCTTTGAGCTGATTGGCCAGAGTTTGCAGGTCAGCTTTAGCTGCTACCTCGGTGTCTAAAGCTTGCTGAGTTTGTGTTAATGTAGCCTGGAGATTGTCTCTGTCCCTCACGTGGGCCATGTGCGAATTCTGATGTTGGGTAGCTGTGACTCGTGCATCTTGCAAAAGAGCTTCTTTGTCTACAATGACCCGTTGTGCATCTGTCAGAGCATTCTCTGTCTTTTTGCGCACATTTTTCTCCTCTGCCAGTCTGAAAAATTCACACATAAATGAAAACATCATCCTTTACAAAAAGAAAAGCAATCACTTTGAATAGACAAAAATTTGCCTTTGAGAAGTGACTAGACTAGATTGCATTCAAGTACTTAATTCAATGTATTGAGGGTGAGACTGTGTAATCCGCCCGGGGGGAGGGGGGAGGGGGGTGGGGAACCGCCCCTGGGTAATCCGTATAAGACATGAATTTTTTGAATGACCTTTAGTCCACTTATAAAATGCAGACTAGCGCCCATTGTTAGGGCAACACAAATGAGCTGTTAAAAAGTCCTCTCATTGTTCAAAAGAATGAGAAATCAATGGGCCAATCTATTTACTGACGCCTGCAGTCTGCATTTTGCTTTCACCAACCGGGCAATTTTCCAAATGATGATGAGGAGCTTTATTTAAAGTGTCAACTGTATTTAGCCCTGGAACACTAATTGGAGACGCAGCACAGAAATCAAATTAAATCAAAACGTATCAAATGATAGCTTGGTTTTTGCGTAGAGAAGAAAGACAGAGCTATGCTCAGAACAAAGCAGAGAACCAACGAACTCAAACCATATGTACGATTAATCTTGCTCTTTGTTAGCAGTATAGGTTACTCAGTCATTCCTAATTATTGCTGGTAACTGAGCCTTTTGATGATCAAAAAATGCCAGAACTGCTACCCTGTTGGTGACTTGTTTTGGTAAGACGACATTTTTGCAAAACCTCGTACCAAAATGACGACGGCATCACGTTTTTCCCGCCAAAATGACGCTTGTTTGCCCGCTTTCACTGTTGTTTTATGAGAAAATCTCGGACTCGCAGTCGTTCTCGTCCCAGTTTCTAAAGCTCTCTAGTATCCTGTATAGTCTCACGACTTTTAGGATCAATAAATATGTATGTATGTGTATGTAATACCCATGGCAACGACCAATTTCGATCGGCATCAATGCCATAAAGATTGAACGGCCTATTTCCATTTTTGAGTGGTCATAAATGGCAATGAAATTAAAGGAAATTAAAACAAACATTAAGCTAATCAGGGATGCCGCGAAGCGCCGGCTGACTGCGAAAATCGCCTCTTGAGAAAGGGGTGATCGCCGGCTGAATTTTGGCAGTCTTCGCCATCTTGAAGAATGCCGGGTGTTGCGAGACACTGGGAACAATCTTGTTTCCAGGTCCCTTTGATGTTCAGAGCAAGAACGTACCGCCTCAATGGAACGTTCAAGTGGAATTTATTCTTAGCTACAACCCTGCTAATGCAGATACATTTAATGACAAGTAAACTCAGAACTTACTTGTCTTCAAGCTCGGCCACCAGTGAGGAATTCTTCGCTGCTGCAAGCTGGTGTTGCGTTCTTTCGCGTGCCATTTCTTCAAGTTTGTTTCTCAACACTTCCAACTGTCGCTCGTACATGGCCTTCAACGCCACGATCTCATCTTCGAGAATCTTTGTGGTGTTGATGAGGTTTGCTGTTTCCATTCCACCACTCTGTTCGCGTATTTGCCGCACGCGCGAGACGTACGATGCGAACCGGTCGTTGAGACTCTGAAGATAATCCTTTTCCAAATAACGAGGAAAGAGAATCGGAGCACTTCTTGAAGTCATGATTGCTCTCAAATGAATGCGTCTCTATTCAATAATGGTGTCTTAACAGCTAAATCGCTACGAGACCCTCGAGTAAACAAACTCAAGTACTGAAGACAACTGTTACCCGCAGCTTCAAAGTCACTCACCTAACTTTAACATACCAACAAAAGTTATTGTCAAGGTGTATTGAAGGCAGGCAGATAGAACTGCTATTCCATCTTCTCCAGGAACACACATCAGCTACAGGGATCTAAAAATGCCTGGCAATGCTTAAGATGGTTTCTAAGCAATACTTCACAACCCACGCTGTATCGATAAAATAAATGCTAAAAGCACTTAATCAAAATCAAATAACCCTACAAGTTGCTTAGCAATATGTGATAAGAATGCTCTACCGCTCACGTTAAAATACTGTTGTTAAGGATACGAATGTGCTACGGTTGAACTGATCGGGCCCTTCCACGTCTCAGATCATCCTTCCCAAGGGCTCTTCTCGCAAGGTAAAGAACGGAGGGCAAGAACGAGTTTTCTAATAGTAACTTCGCAAAATTTCAAATAGCCTATTATTCTTACAGATGTCTTGATAGTAAAGCTGTTAAGCGAAAAATCGTTCGTTTTGTGATACAAGCATGACACTTGGCAAAACAAAATCTGGGGTGGAAGCGGAATATTGAATAATGAATAACGGCTCAAAAAGAAACTGAATAAGGAATATTTAGCGTTCGCACATTCGGAATAAAGAATTTTACGGTTTCCGTCATAGGATAACGAATGCGGAAAAATGCATCTCAAACAGAATTTTAATGATGAATAACAAAAAACTCGGAAAGAAATAAATCAAAAGAATAATGAGTAAATGAGATCCAAAAGGTTTCTGGCTGGCTGACTAGTACACCATTCATGACGTCAGAGTAAGTCACGTGACAGAGTCAGGGATTGTTTAGGTGGTCGAGTGAACAATTAACGTCAGTTTTTGATATTGATCATGAATAGCCCATTTCCGAGTTGCTGCATTCCTCAGTTTCAAAGAGAGTCCTGGTGCACAACCATTCAAATGGAAATTCTTATGCAAATCAAACTCGATCCTTTCCGTCACAATAGTTGTGCACCAAGACTCACTTCAAAACCGAGACAAACAGCAACTCGGAAATGGCCCATTTCGTCATAACAATGTCAAAGTAGGTGTGGATTCACGAGGCGATAACCGAGTCAGGGATCTGAAAACTACTTTGACAGTTTTATGACGAAATTCATGATCAAGAACAGGTCAGACGCATGAAAAACTGATATCAATCAGGAGCCCATCTGGAGCCTACAACTCTACTGTGTTCGTGCAACGGCGTTTTCACAAGTAAGGTTATTTTTAGATTGAATTTCCCGCTAATTAGACTCCCACAGGAGCCCGATGACCAATTACAAGAAATTAAGCTGATGTCATAGGGTCACCGAACCACAACTGCCTTTGTTTTTTGACCTAATTCGCGGGAAGGGCTAGTGTAAAAATAAACCTACTTGTGAAAACGCCGTTTCACAGACGCTGTATGGAAGTTGCACGCTCCAGATGGGCTCCTGCATCAATTGGTTTTTTACAATAACAAAAAGGCAAAGGGGTCAAAATTAAGTCAAAACACGAGAAGAACGCGAGCCAAAAATGCAATTTCAATCTGACACGATCTAATGGAAAAAACGGAAACTTTCTATTGGTTAAAAATTTACCGGTCGACGTTTCATGTTGTTTTCAAAATTTGCGCTTTCGCTCGTTGCGTCAATATCGTATAAATTAAAAATTTATGTGTATGTCCGCTTATGGACAATAAAAATTAGCCGATGAGCGCACGAGAATTTTGCAGTCATTGTAAAAAAAAATATTTCAAGACGTACTGGAGAAGTGTCTTCCTTTGCTTTGTCTTTTGATTTCTCGGCGCTTTCGTCGAGGTTAGTACACAAACTTTAGGTTAAAAATGCTCACTGAAACTTTGTTGATAGTTGTTTCTTTATAATTTGATGGCTGTCGCTTGTTAAATACCGTTAATGAAGCCTTTCCGGCTAAATCGCAGAATACCCTGCAACACTAGCAATTATATATTCTGAGTAGCTCTTACCGCGCACCGGTGGCTCAATTGATTGAGCACCGGGCTGCCATGCGGGAGGTCGTGAGTTCGACTCCGGCCGGACCAACACTCAGGGTGCTTTAATAACTGAGGAGAAAGTGCTGCCTTTGTAATTACATCCGCAAATGGTTAGACTTTCAAGTCTTCTCGGATAAGGACGATAAGCCGGAGGTCCCGTCTCAAAAATAACTTCCATGTTCATTAGTTCCCTGTGGTTCGTTAAAGAACCCACTCACTATTCGAGAAGAGCAGGGAATCAAGTTCCCGGTGTTGTGGCTGTCCTCTGTGTGTATATCACTGTGGGTGGGTATAGCAGGTCCACATCAGCTGAATAGCTGCCAAAACTTCAACCTGCTCAAACAAATAAATAACAAACCGACAAACAAACAAATGGCTACGCAGAAATGTGTTCGATATATCATTATTCACACATGGTTACGGGGTTTCATGGTTAAATTTGGATATTAATTTGTTTAGAAATCTCAGTAAAGACTTGTGAGACAAAGAAAACAGAACTGAGCCGTAAAATTTGACCACAAAGTCTTGTAGTCCTGCCTGAATATTGATGTAACGAACTCCGTCTCGGCCTGTTGCTCTGTTATCTACAGTTATTTAGGCGTAGGTACTGATGTCAAACTGGTTAGACTTCAGTTATTGTAGTGCTTATCAAGAGTTGTTATACGGGTCAAGTAACTTCGCTGAATTATGAATAAATTACAACAGAGTAACCGCGTAGACCGGTAGCCACCCTCCAGAGAACTTGAGTGAATTGTGAATAAATTACAACGGAGCAGCTGCGTAAACGAGTGGCCACCCTCCTGAGAACTTGAATGAATTGTGAATAAATTACAACGGAGTAGCTGCGTAAACGCGTAGCCACCCTCCAGAGAACTTGAGTGAATTGTGAATAAATTACAACGGAGTAGCTGCGTAAACGCGTAGGCACCTTCCAGAGAACTTGTGTGAATTGTGAATAAATTACAACGGAGTAGCTGCGTAAACGCGTAGCCACCCTCCAGAGAACTTGAGTGAATTGTGAATAAATTACAACGGAGTAGCTGCGTAAACGCGTAGGCACCTTCCAGAGAACTTGTGTGAATTGTGAATAAATTACAACGGAGTAGCTGCGTAAACGAGTGGCCACCCTCCAGAGAACTTGAGTGAATTATGAATAAATTACAACGAAGTAGCTGCGTAGACGCGTAGCTACCTTCCAGAGAACTTGAGTGAATTATGAATGAATCACAACGGAGGAGCTGCGTAGAAAGAAAACCACCTTCCAGAGAACGTGAGTGAATTATGAATAAATGAGAACTTGAGTAGCCACCTAGAAGCGTTGCCGGCTGCACGGTGTAGCTAGAGATGCGGAGTATACTGCAATTGCTCCCGCCGCCTTTCCTGTGTACCAATGGCGGATGTGTGATGGGATGGATATGCTATACATTGTGTTTAACGCCCTTCATATTATTTTGCTTTTTAGAACCAGTCTTTCCGCGAAGATCACTACCGTTAGTTTTCAGTGATCTCACAGGGACCGCTGTGTTCACGCTGATCAGCATTTCGATCAGATTATCACTGTGTGTAACACGATTCAAAATATACGATGTCGTTGTACTTCTGAAAAAGCTAAATGAAGTCGTTGGTGCTCTTTAACTGTGAAACGAAGCCGTTGGGCTCGTTTAATAAAACAAACTCGCCCTTTGAGGCAAAACAATGGCAGATGCGTGATGCGATGTATATGCTATAGACAGCGTTTATGAAACGCCCTTCCTATTTTTTTCTTTTTAGAACCAGTATTGTTAGTTTTGATCTCACAGGACCGCTGTGTTCACGCTGATCAGCATTTCGATCAGATTATCACTGTGTGTAACACAACTCAAAATATACGAAGGGTCTTTTATGGTCCAATTTTGTTTCTAGAATGTTCATGT